>NC_053026.1:321990348-322016370 GCF_003073215.2 Triticum urartu
GATAGGATGAAGAACTCACATATATTCATGAAAACATAATAGGTTCAGATCTGAAATCATGGCACTCGGGCCCTAGTGACAAGCATTAAGCATAGCAAAGTCATATATAGCAACATCAATCTTAGAACATAATGGATAATAGGGATCAAACCCTAACAAAACTAACTCGATTACATGATAAATCTCATCCAACTCATCACCGTCCAGCAAGCCTACGATGGAATTTCTCACGCACGGCGGTGAGCATCATGAAATTGGTGATGGAGGAAGGTTGATGATGACGATGGCGACGGATTCCCCTCTCCGGAGCCCCGAACGGACTCCATATCAGCCCTCTCGAGAGAGATTAGGGCTTGGCGGCGGCTCCGTATCGTAAAACGCGATGAATCCTTCTCTCTCATTTTTTCTCCCCGAACATGAATATATAGAGTTGGAGTTGATGTCGGTGGAGCATCAGGGGGTCCACGAGGCAGGGGGTGCGCCCCAGGGGGGGTGCGCCCCCACTGATACGTCTCCAACGTATCTATAATTTTTGATTGTTCCATGCTATATTATATCCTGTTTTGGAAATTATTGGGCTTTATTATACACTTCTATATTATTTTTGGGACTAACCTATTAACCGGAGGCCCAACCCAGAATTGCTGTTTTTTTTTGCCTATTTTAGAGTTTCGCAGAAAAAGAATATCAAACGGAGTCCAAACGGAATGAAACCTTCGGGAACGTGATTTTCGGAACGAACATGATCCAAAGGACTTGGACCCTACGCCAAGACATCAACCAGGAAGGCACGAGGTAGGGGGGCGCGCCTACCCCCCAGGCGCGCCCTCCACCCTCGTGGGGCCCATGTTGCTCCACCGACATACTTCTTCCTCCTATATATACCTAGGTACCCCCAAACTACCAGATACAGAGTGAAAACCCTAATTCCACCACCGTAACTTTCTGTATCCACGAGATCCCATCTTGGGGCCTTTTCCGAAGCTCCGCGGGAGGGGGCATCGATCACGGAAGGCTTCTACATCAACACCATAGCCTCTCCGATGAAGTGTGAGTAGTTTACTTCAGACCTTCAGGTCCATAGTTATTAGCTAGATGGCTTCTTCTCTCTTTTTGGATCTCAATACAAAGTTCTCCCCCTCTCCTGTGGAGATCTATTCGTTGTAATCTTCTTTTGCGGTGTGTTTGTTGAGACCAATGAATTGTGGGTTTATGATCAAGTTTATCTATGAACAATATTTGAATCTTCTCTGAATTCTTTTATGTATGATTGGTTATCTTTGCAAGTCTCTTCGAATTATCAATTTGGTTTGGCCTACTAGATTGATCTTTCTTGCAATGGGAGAAGTGCTTAGCTTTGGGTTCAATCTTGCGGTGTCCTTTCCCAGTGACAGTAGGGGCAGCAAGGCACGTATTGTATTGTTGCCATCGAGGATAACAAGATGGGGTTTATATCATATTGCATGAGTTTATCCCTCTACATCATGTGATCTTGCTTAAAGCGTTACTTTGTTCTCTTGAACTTAATACTCTAGATGCATGCTGGGTAGCGGTCGATGTGTGGAGTAATAGTAGTAGATGCAGGCAGGAGTCGGTCTACTTGTCTCGGACGTGATGCCTATATACATGATCATACCTAGATATTCTCATAACTATGCTCAATTCTGTCAATTGCTCAACAGTAATTTGTTTACCCACCGTAATACTTATGCTCTCGAGAGAAGCCACTAGTGAAACCTATGGCCCCTGGGTCTATTTTCCATTATATTAATCTTCTATCTACAAGCTATTTCCTTTTCCGTTTATTTTGCTTTCTTTACTTTGCATCTTTATCATAAAAATACCAAAAATATTATCTTATCATATCTATCAGATCTCACTTTCGTAAGTGACCGTGAAGGGATTGACAACCCCTTTATTCCGTTGGTTGCGAGGATTTATTTGTTTGTGTAGGTGCGAGGGACTCGCGCATGGCCTCCTATTGGATTGATACCTTGGTTCTCAAAAACTGAGGGAAATACTTACGCTACTTTGCTGCATGACCCTTTCCTCCTCAAGGGAAAACCAACGTAGTGCTCAAGAGGTAGCACCCACCACCCTCGTGGACAGGGTGTGGCCCCCCTGACGTTGATTCTTTCACCAGTATCTTTTATATATTCCGGAAATATTCTCCGTGAAGTGTCAGGTCATTCCGAGAACTTTTATTTCTGCACAAAAATAACACCATGGCAATTCTGCTGAAAACAGCGTTAGTCCGGGTTAGTTCCATTCAAATCATGCAAGTTAGAGTCCAAGGGCAAAAGTGTTTGGAAAAGTAGATACGATGGAGATGTATCAACTCCCCAAGCTTAAACATTTCCTTGTCCTCAAGCAATTCAGTTGACAAACTGAAAGTGGTAGAGAAAAACTTTTACAAACTCTGTTTGCTCTTGTTGTTGTAAATATGTAAAGCCAGCATTCACGTTTTCAGCAAAGATTATGAACTAACCATATTCACAATAACAGTTAGGTCTCATGTTTAGTCATATCAATGGCATAATCAACTAGCAAGCAATAATAATAAATCTCGGATGAGAACACTTTCTCAAAACAATCATAATATGATATAACAAGATGGTATCTCGCTAGCCCTTTGTGAGACCGCAGAACATAAATGCAGAGCACCTATGAAGATCAAGGACTGGCTAAACGTTGTAATTCATGGTAAAAGAGATCCAGTCACAGTCATACTCAATGTAAACTAATAGTAATGCATGCAAATGACTGCGGTGCTCTCCAACTGGTGCTTTTTAATAAGAGGGCGATGACTCAACATAAAAGTAAATAGATAGGCCCTTCGCAGAGGGAAGAAGGGATTTGTAGAGGTGCCAGAGCTCGATTTTGAAATAGAGATAAATAATATTTTGAGTGGTATACTTTCATTGTCAACATAACAACCAAGAGATATCGATATCTTCCATGCTAGACACATTATAGGCGGTTCCCAAACGGAATGGTAAAGTTTATACTCCCCACCACCAGCAAACATCAATCCATGGCTTGTCCGAAACAACGGGTGCCTCCAACTAACAACAATCCTGGGGGAGTTTTGTTTGCAATTATTTTAATTTGAGCATGGGACTGGGCATCCCGGTTACCAGCCATTAACTCGTGAATGAGGACCGGAGTACACTCCTCTTGAGAATAAACCACCTAGCATGGAAGATATAGACAACCCTAGTTGATACATGAGCTATTCGAGCATACAAAACAGAATTTCATTTGAAGGTTTAGAGTTTGGCACGTACAAATTTACTTGGAACGACAGGTAGATACCGCATATAGGAAGGTATAGTGGACTCATATGGAATAACTTTGGGGTTTATGGAAGTGGATGCAGAAGCAGTATTCCCGCTTAGTACAAGTGAAGGCTAGAAAAAGACTGGGAAGCGACCAACTAGAGAGCGACAACAGTCACGAACATGCATTAAAATTAATCAACACTGAATGCAAGCATGAGTAGGATATAATTCACCATGAACATAAATATCATGGAGGCTATGTTGATTTTGTTTCAACTACATGCGTGAACATGTGCCAAGTCAATCCACTCGAATCGTTCTAAGGAGGATACCACCCTATCATACCACATCACAACCATTTTAATAGCATGTTGGCACGCAAGGTAAACCATTATAAACTCCTAGCTAATTAAGCATGACATGAGCAACTATAATCTCTAATTGTCATTGCAAACATGTTTCATTCATAATAGGCTGAATTAGGAATGATGAACTAATCATATTTACAAAAACAAGATAGGTCGAGTTCATACCAGCTTCTCTCATCTCAATCAGTCCATCATATATCGTCATTATTGCCTTTCACTTGCATGACCGAACGGTGTGGATAATAATAATAGTGCACGTGCATTGGACTAAGATGGAATCTGCAAGCATTTAATATAAAGGAGAAGACAAGGTAGCATGGGCTCTTTGTTAAATCAACAATAATGCATATAAGAGCCACTTCAACATTTTCATTATGGTCTTCTCCTCTCGACCCCCAAAGAAAAGAAAAGAAATAAAACTATTTACACGGGAAAGCTCCCAACAAGCAAAAGAAGAACGATAAATCTTTTTGGGTTTTCTTTTAATTAATACTACTACATGCATGGAAAGTAAACTAGCTAAAAGCTACAACTAATTTTTTGGTTTTTCTTAAGGTTTTTCAAACACACAAGAAGAAAGCTTAAAAAGAAAATAAACTGGCATGGATGATACAAACAAAAAATATGAGCACCGACAACTGGCATGAGTGTGTGAACATGAATGTAATGTCGGTGAGAGATACGTACTCCCCCAAGCTTAGGCTTTTGTCCTAAGTTGGTCTATGGCCATGACTGGCCTGGAGCTGGGGTCGTACTGAGATGCGGCAGCTACTGCCTGATGAGCTGCATCTTGGAGGCGAGCTGTCTCCGTCCTCCTCTCGTACTCGTTTGCCTCCTCCCTAGTTATAACATATCTCCTTTTTGCCTGAAAGTCAAAGAAAGCAGGAGCAGGGAGAGCAACATGGATGGTGTGCCGTCTGTCAAAGATTAGTCGGTATTTGAGGAACTATTCGTTCCTCTCAACAAACTGATGACGAACCACAACATTATAATCTAGATAAGCAGGGGGCAATTCCATATCATTTTCATGTATGGGTATCTCAAGATAATTAGCTACACGAGTTGCATAAATTCCACCAAACAAGTCTCCACTTAAACTATTAAGATGCAACCTTCATGCAATGATGGCCCCCAAATTATATTGTTTATCACCCAATACCGCACTCTTGAGGACACTAAGATCTGGAATGCACATGTGACAAGCCTCATCTTTACCATTAATGCATCTACCCACGAAGAGAGCAAAATAATGTGTGGAAGGAAAATGAATGCTCCTTATGGTAGCTTGTGTGATTTCCCTAGATTCCCCCATAGTAATACTAGCAAGAAAGTCTTTATATTCAGATTTGCGAGGTTCACTAACATTGTCCCAGTGCGGGAGTTTACAAGCAGTACTAAAATGTTCTAGGTCCATGGTATATGATTTATCATAAAGATCAAATAGGACAGTGTGAGAATTGCGCGAGGATGTAAATTTAAACCTTCTCACAAATGAATCAGTTAGGTAGCGGTATTGCGGGCACTTATCTGACACGAAGCCCTCAAGATCAGCGTTATGCACATACACGTCAAATTCTTCCTTGATGCCTGCACGGATCATAAACTCCTCTGACGGCCATTCGCAAGGCTGCACTTGAGCTTCCCTCGGTAGTTCATAGTCCGGCTCACGTATAGCGAGCCTAGGTGCCTGCTTTCTTGAGGAACCACCTTGGTACATTTTCCTAAACATATTTCTTCCTCTGATTTTCTTTTTGAAATTTTCAGTAACTCAAAATAAAAGTGAACCAAACTCAACAAAATTGATAGCAACTACTCCTACAAGTGCCTAGAGGCCATATCATGCATTAAAACTACTTGGGACAATATAAATTTGACATGCAAGCTCAAGAACAGTGTCACCTAAGCAACAAAAATTTGCAATAAATAAAGCACTAGAACAAAAACTAATTGGACCACTGGAGAAGTCACATAACGAAGAACAATCCCCCAAAGCAGTTTTGTGAATGGAGCTTTGAGCAAGAAGATCGAAAATAGCAGCAAGATGAGCTAGAACTTGGGTTTGAGCTGGTGGAGGTTTTTCCCGGAGGAAGACGGAGTGTGTGGGTGCAAGAATAAGTGGAGGGGGCCGCGTGGGGTCCATGCTACCTCTTGAGCACTGCGTTGGTTTTCCCCGAAGAGGAAGGGATGATGCAACAAAGTAGCATAAGTATTTCCCTCAGTTTTTGAGAACCAAGGTATCTATCCAGTAGGAGGCTACGCGCGAGTCCCTCATACCTGCACAAAACAAATAAATCCTTGCAACCAACGCGAATAGGGGTTGTCAATCCCTACACAGCCACTTACGAGAGTGAGATCTGATAGATATGATAAGATAATATTTTTGGTATTTTTGTGATAAAGATGCAAAGTAAAATAAAGGCAAAGTAAAAAGCAAAGGAAATAACTAAGTAGTAGGAGATTAATATGATAAAGATAGACCCGAGGGCCATAGGTTTCACTAGTGGCTTCTCAAGATAGCATAAGTATTACGGTGGGTGAACAAATTATTGTCGAGCAATTGATAGAAAAGCGAATAATTATGAGAATATCTAGGCATGATCATGTATATAGGCATCACGTCCGGGACAAGTAGACCAAAACGATTCTGCATCTAGTACTATTACTCCACACATCGACCGCTATCAAGCATGCACCTAGAGTATTAAGTTCATAAGAACAGAGTAACGCCTTAAGCAAGATGACATGATGTAGAGGGATAAATTCATGAAATATGATATAAACCCCATCTTTTTATCCTCGATGGCAACAATACAATACGTGTCGTTTCCCTTTCTATCACTGGGATCGAGCACCGCAAGATTGAACCCAAAGCTAAGCACTTCTCCAATTGCAAGAAAGATCAATCTAGTAGGCCAAACCAAACTGATAATACGAAGAGACTTGCAAAGATAAACCAATCATGCATAAAAGAATTCAGAGAATATTCAAATATTATTCATAGATAGACTTGATCATAAACCCACAATTCATCGGATCTCGACAAACACACCACAAAAAGAGTTACATCGAATATATCTCCAAGAGAATCGAGGAGAACTTTGTATTGAGATCCAAAGAGAGAGAAGAAGCCATCTAGCTACTAGCTGTGGACCTATAGGTCTGAGGTAAACTACTCACACATCATCGGAGGGGCCATGGAGTTGATGTAGAGGCCCTCCGTGATCAATGCCCCCTCCGGCAGAGCTCCGGAAAAGGCCCCAAGATCGGATCTCTTGGGTACATAAGGTTGCGGCAGTGGAAATAGGGTTTCGTGGTGCTCCCAGATGTTTGCGGGGTATGTGAACATATATAGGAGGAAGAAGTAGGTCGGTGGAGCAACAAGGGGCCCACAAGGGCGGAGGGCGCGCCCAGGGGGGTAGGTGCGCCCCCTGCCTCATGGCCGCCTCGTTGATTGGTTGACGTCCGCTCCAAGTCCTCTGGATCACGTTTGTTCCAAAAATCACGTTCCTGAAGGTTTCATTCCGTTTGGACTCCTTTTGGTATTCGTTTTCTACGAAACACTGAAATAGGCAAAACAACAACAATTTGGGTTGGGCCTCCAGTTAATAGGTTAGTCCCAAAAATAATATAAAAGTGTAAAATAAAGCCCATTAACATCCAAAACAGATAATATAATAGCATGGAACAATCAAAAATTATAGATACGTTGGAGACGTATCAGGATCCCCAAGCTTAATTCCTACTAGTCCTCGAGTAGGTAAATGATAAAAACAGAATTTTTTATGTGGAATGCTTCCTAGAATATTCTTCAATGTATTTTTCACTATTGTGGCATGAATGTTCAGATCCGAAAGATTCAAGATAAAAGTTTATTGTTGACATAAAAGTAGTAATACTCCAAGTATGCTAATCAAGCAATTATGTCTTATCAAAATACCATAGCCAGAGAAAAATTATCCCTACAAAGTCATATAGTTTGCCCATGCTTCATTTTCGTCACACAAAATGCTCTCATCATGCACAACCCCAATGACAAGCCAAGCAATTGTTTCATACTTAGCCTTTTCAAACTCTTTCAACTTTCACGCAATATATGAGCGCGAGCCATGGACAGAACACTATGGGTGGAATAGAATATGATGATTGAGGTTGTGTGAGAAGAAAAAAGGGAGAAAGTCTCACATTGACGCGGATAATCAATGGGCTATGGAGATGCCCACCCATTGATGTCCATGCAAGGAGTAGGGGTTGCCATGCAACGGATGCAGTAGAGCTATATAAATATATGAAAGCTCATCGATGAAACTAAGTGGGTGTGCATCCAACTCGCTTGCTCACGAAGACCTAGGGCATTTGAGGAAGCCCATCATTGGAATATACAAGCCAAGTTCTATAATGAAAAATTCCCACTAGTATATGAAAGTGACAAAATAAGAGACTCTCTATTATGAAGATCGTGGTGCTACTTTGAAGCACACGTCTGGAAAAAGGATAGTAACATTGTACCTTCTCTCTTTTTCTCTCATTTATATATTTATTTATTTATTTGGGCCTTCTGTCTTTTTTTTGGCCTCTTTTCTTTCTTTTTTTATTTTTAGTTCGAAGTCTCATCCCGACTTGTGGGGGAATCATAGTCTCCATCATCCTTTCCTCACATGGGACAATGCTCTAATGATCATCATCACACTTTTATTTTCTTACAACTCAAGAATTACAACTCGAAACTTAGAACAAAATATGACTCTATGTGAATGCCTCCGGCGGCGTACCGGGATTGCGATGAATCAAGAGTGACATGTATGAAAAATTATGAACGGTGGCTTTTCCACAAATACGATGTCAACTACATGATCATGCAAAGCAATATGACAATGATGATGTGTGTCATAATAAATGGAACGGTGGAAAGTTGCATGGCAATATATCTCGGAATGGCTATGGAAATGCCATAATAGGTAGGTATGGTGGCTGTTTTGAGGAAGATATAAGGAGGCTTATGTGTGATAGAGCATATCATATCACGGGGTTTGGATGCACCGGCGAAGTTTGCACCAACTCTCAAGGTGAGAAAGGGCAATGCACGGCACCGAAGAGGCTAGCAATGATGGAAGGGTGAGAGTGCGTATAATCCATGGACTCAACATTAGTCATAAATAACTCACATACTTATTGCAAAAATCTACAAGTCATCAAAACCAAGCACTACGCGCATGCTCCTAGGGGGGGTAGATTGGTAGGAAAAGACCATCGCTCGTCCCCGACCGCCACTCATAAGGAAAGCAATCAAAGAACACCCCATGCTTCAAATTTGTCACATAACGTTTACCATACGTGCATGCTACGGGACTTGCCAAATTCAACACAAGTATTCGTCAATTTCACATTTACTCAACTAGCCCACTTCTAATATTACCACCTTTATATCTCAAAACCATCTATCAAGCATCCAACTTCTCTTAGCATTTGAAATTTATAGCCAAAGTGAATTACCATGCTGTTATAAAGGACTCTCAAAATGATATAAGTGAAGCATGAGAGATCAATTATTTGTATACAATAAAACCACCACTGTTCTCTAAAAGATATAAGCGAAGCACTAGAGCAAAAACTATATAGCTCAAAAGATATAAGTGAAGCACATAGAGTATTCTAATGAATTCCAATTCATGTGTGTCTCTCCCAAAAGGTGTGTACAGCAAGGATGATTGTGGTAAATCATAGAAGACGCTCCAAGCAAAACACATATCATGTAGGAAATAAAAATATAGCTCCAAGTAAAGTTACCGATAGACGAAGACGAAAGAGGGGATGCCTTCCGGGGCATCCACAAGCTTAGGATTTTTGGTGTCCTTGGATTTTACCTTGGGGTTCCTTGGGCATCCCCAAGCTTAGTCTATTGCCACTCCTTGTTCCATAATCCATCAAATCCTTACCCAAAACTTGAAAACTTCACAACACAAAACTTAAAAGAAAATCTTCGTGAGCTCCGTTAGTAAAAGAAAACAAACCACCACTTCAAGGTACTGTAATGAACTCATTCTTGATTTATATTTGTGTTAAACCTACTGTATTCCAACTTATCTATGGTTTATAAACTTTTTTACTAGCCATAGATTCATCAAAATAAGCAAACAACACACGAAAAACAGAATCTATCAAAAACAGAACAGTCTGTAGTAATCTGTAGGTTTTGACCACTTCTGGAACCCCCAAAATTCTAAAAATAAATTTATGGACGTGAGGAATTTATCTATTAATCATCTTCAAAAATAATTAACTAAATAGCGCTCTCCAATAAAAAATGGCAGCAGTTCTCCTGAGCGCTAAAGTTTCTGTTTTTACAGCAAGATCAAAAAGACTTCCCCCAAGTCTTCCCAACGGTTCTACTTGGCACAAACACTAATTAAACACAAAAAACACAACCAAAACAGAGGCTAGATAAATTATTTATTTATTACTAAACAGGAGCAAAAAGCAAGGAATAAAAATAAAATTGGGTTGCCTCCCAACAGGCGCTATCGTTTAACGCCCTTAGCTAGGCATAAAAGCAAGGATAGATCTAAGTGTTGCCATATTTGGTAGGCAATCCATAAGTGGCTCTCAAAATAGATTCATATGGTAATTTAACTTTATTTCTATGGAAGTGTTCCATGCCTTTCCTTAATGGAAATTGGAATTTAATATTCCCTTCCTTTATATCAATAATTGCACCAATCGTTCTAAGGAAAGGTCTACCAAGAATAATAGGACATGAAGGATTGCAATCTATATCAAGAACAATGAAATCTACGGGCACATAATTTCTATTTGAAACAATAAGAACATCATTAGTCTTTCCCATTTAATAGTGGAATCCGCAAGGTGCAAGTTTAGAGAACAATCATCAAATTCACGGAAACCTAGCAATTCACACAAAGTTTTTGGAATCATGGAAACACTAGCACCCAAATCACACAAAGCATAGCATTCATGATCTTTAATTTTAATTTCAATTGTAGGTTCCCATTCATCATAAAGTTTTCTAGGGATAGAAACTTCCAACTCAAGTTTTTCTTCATAAGATTGCATCAAAGCATCAACGATATGTTTAGTAAAAGCTTTATTTTGACTATAAGCATGAGGAGAATTTAGCACGGATTGCAACAAGGAAATATGATCTATCAAAGAGCAATTATCATAATTAAATTCCTTGAAATCCAAGATAGTGGGTTCATTGCTATCTAAAGTTTTGACCTCTTCAATCCCACTTTTACCAATTTTTGCATCAAGATCTAAAAACTCTGAATTTTTGGGAAGCCTTCTAACTAAAGTTGACTCATCTATAGTCCCATTATTATCAAGATTCATATTGCAAAACAAGGATTTAATAGGGGACACATCAATTACTTTTAGATCTTCATCTTTATTGTCATGAAAACTAGAAGAACACGCTTTCACAAAGCAATCTTTCTTAGCACGCATCCTAGCGGTTCTTTCTTTGCACTCATCAATGGAAATTCTCATGGCTTTGAGAGACTCATTGATATCATGCTTAGGTGGAATAGATCTAAGTTTCAAAGAATTAACATCAAGAGATATTCTATCCACGTTCCTAGCCAACTCATCAATCTTAAGCAATTTTTCTTCAATCAAGGCATTGAAACTCTTTTGCGAAGTAATAAATTCTTTAATACTAGATTCAAAATAAAGGGCATCTTATTATAATTTCCATAAGAATTATTGTAGGAATTACCATAATTATTAGAGGAATTACTAGGAAAAGGCCTAGAATTAACATTACCTCTATACGCGTTATTACCAAAATTGTTCCTACCAACAAAATTCACATCCATAGATTCATTATTATTCTCAATCAAAGCACACAAAGGCATATCATTAGGATCAGTAGGATCAATCTTATTAGCAAACAATTTCATAAGTTCATCCATCTTTCCACTCAAAACATTAATATCTTCAATTGCATGCACCTTTTTACTAGTAGATCTTTCAGTGTGCCATTGAGAATAATTAACCATAATATTATCTAGGAGTTTGGTAGCTTCTCCTAAAGTGATTTCCATAAAAGTGTCTCCTGCGGCTGAATCTAAAAGATTTTGAGAAGCAAAATTCAATCCGGCATAAATTTTTTGTATAATCATCCATAAATTCAATCCATGTGTAGGGCAATTACGTATCATTAATTTCATACTCTCCCAAGCTTGTGCAACATGTTCATGATCAAGTTGCTTAAAATTCATAATATTGTTTCTAAGAGAGATGATCTTAGCGGGAGGAAAATACTTCGAGATAAAAGCATCTTTGCACTTATTCCATGAATCAATACTATTTTTAGGCAAAGACGAAAACCAAGCTTTAGCACGATCTCTAAGCGAAAACGGAAATAGCTTAAGTTTAACAATATCGTTGTCCACATCTTTCTTCTTTTGCATATCACACAAATCAAAAAAGTTGTTTAGATGGGTACCGACATCTTCACTAGGAAGGCCAGAAAACGGATCTTTCATGACAAGATTCAGCAAAGCAGTATTAATTTCACAAGATTCAACATCGGTAAGAGGAGCAATCGAAGTGCTAATAAAATCATTATTGTTGGTATTGGTAAAGTCACACAATTTAGTATTATCTTGAGCCATCGTGACAAGCAAGCAATCCAACACACAAGCAAACAAGAAGCAAGCGAAAAAGAGGCGAACGGAAAGAGAGGGCGAAAGGAAAGAGGACGAATAAAACGGCAAGGGTGAAGTGGGGGAGAGGAAAATGAGAGGCAAATGGCAAATAATGTAATGCGAAGGATAAGAGTTGTGATGGGTACTTGGTATGTCTTGACTTGGCGTAGATCTCCCCGGCAACGGCGCCAGAAATCCTTCTTGCTACCTCTTGAGCACTGTGTTGGTTTTCCCTTGAAGAGGAAAGGGTGATGCAGTAAAGCAGCGTAAGTATTTCCCTCAGTTTTTGAGAACCAAGGTATCAATCTAGTAGGAGACCACGCGCGAGTCACCTCGTACCTACACAAACAAATAACAACCTCGCAACAAACGTGATAAAGGGGTTGTCAATCCCTTCACGACCACTTGCAAGAGTGAGATCTGATAGAGATGATAATAATAAGATAAGTATTTTTGGTATTTTTATGATATAGATTGAAAGTAAAGATTGCAAAATAAAATAGATTGGAAACTTGTATGATTGAAAATAGACCCCGGGGCCATACGTTTCACTAGTGGCTTCTCTCAAGATAGCATAAGTATTACATTGGGTGAACAAATTACTGTCAAGCAATTGATAGAAAAGCGAATAATTATGAGAATATCTAGGCATGATCATGTATATAGGCATCACGTATGAGACAAGTAGACCGAAACGATTATGCATCTACTACTATTACTCCACACATCGACTGCTATCCAGCATGCATCTAGAGTATTAAGTTCATAAGAGCAGAGTAACGCCTTAAGCAAGATGACATGATGTAGAGGGATAAACTCATGCAATATGATATAAACCCCATCTTTTTATCCTCGATGGAAACAATACAATACGTGTCGTTTCCCTTTCTGTCACTGGGATCGAGCACCGCAACATTGAACCCAAAGATAAGCACTTCTCCAATTGCAAGAAAGATCAATCTAGTAGGCCAAATCAAATTGATTATTCAAAGAGACTTGCAAAGATAAACCAATCATGCATAAAAGAATTCAGAGAAGATTCAAATATTATTCATAGATAGACTGGATCATAAACCCACAATTCATCGGATCTCAACAAACACACCACAAAAAGAGTTACATCGAGTAGATCTCCAAGAGAATCAAGGAGAACTTTGTATTGAGATCCAAAGAGAGAGAAGAAGCCATCTAGCTACTATCTATGGACCCCTAGGTCTGAGGTAAACTACTCACACATCATCGGAGGGGCCATGGAGTTGATGTAGAGGCCCTCCGTGATCATTGCCCCCTCCGGCGGAGCTCCGGAAAAGGCCCCAAGATGGGATCTCTTGGGTACAGAAGGTTGCGGTGGTGGAAATAGGGTTTCGTGGTGCTCCCGGATGTTTGCGGGGTATGTGAACATATATAGGAGCAAGAAGTAGGTCGGTGGAGCAACGAAGGGCCCACGAGGGGGAGGGCGCGCCCCGGGGGGGGGGGAGGCGCACCCCCTGCCTCGTGGCTGCCTTGTTGATTGCTTGACGTCCACTCCAAGTCCTCTAGATCATGGTAGTTCCAAAAATCACGTTCCCGAAGGTTTCATTCCGTTTGGACTCCGTTTGATATTCCTTTTCTACGAAACACCGAAATAGGCAAAAAAATAGCAATTTGGGTTGGGCCTCCAGTTAGTAGGTTAGTCCCCAAAATTATATAAATGTAAAATAAAGCCCATTAATATCCAAAACAGATAATATAATAGCATGGAACAATAAAAAATTATAGATACGTTGGAGACGTATCAACGGGCTCCTATTGGAAACTAAGGGATATTAAGGCCTCCTTTTAATAGAGTACCAGACCAAAGCATTAACACTTAGTGAATACATGAACTCCTCAAACTACGTTCATCACCGGTAAGTATCCTGATTATTGTCACTTTGGAGTTAATGGATCATAACACATAATAGGTGACTATAGACTTGCAAGATAGGATGAAGAACTCACATATATTCATGAAAACATAATAGGTTCAGATCTGAAATCATGGCACTCGGGCCCTAGTGACAAGCATTAAGCATAGCAAAGTCATATATAGCAACATCAATCTTAGAACATAATGGATAATAGGGATCAAACCCTAACAAAACTAACTCGATTACATGATAAATCTCATCCAACTCATCACCGTCCAGCAAGCCTACGATGGAATTTCTCACGCACGGCGGTGAGCATCATGAAATTGGTGATGGAGGAAGGTTGATGATGACGATGGCGACGGATTCCCCTCTCCGGAGCCCCGAACGGACTCCATATCAGCCCTCTCGAGAGAGATTAGGGCTTGGCGGCGGCTCCGTATCGTAAAACGCGATGAATCCTTCTCTCTCATTTTTTCTCCCCGAACATGAATATATAGAGTTGGAGTTGATGTCGGTGGAGCATCAGGGGGTCCACGAGGCAGGGGGTGCGCCCCAGGGGGGGTGCGCCCCCACTGATACGTCTCCAACGTATCTATAATTTTTGATTGTTCCATGCTATATTATATCCTGTTTTGGAAATTATTGGGCTTTATTATACACTTCTATATTATTTTTGGGACTAACCTATTAACCGGAGGCCCAACCCAGAATTGCTGTTTTTTTTTGCCTATTTTAGAGTTTCGCAGAAAAAGAATATCAAACGGAGTCCAAACGGAATGAAACCTTCGGGAACGTGATTTTCGGAACGAACATGATCCAAAGGACTTGGACCCTACGCCAAGACATCAACCAGGAAGGCACGAGGTAGGGGGGCGCGCCTACCCCCCAGGCGCGCCCTCCACCCTCGTGGGGCCCATGTTGCTCCACCGACATACTTCTTCCTCCTATATATACCTAGGTACCCCCAAACTACCAGATACAGAGTGAAAACCCTAATTCCACCACCGTAACTTTCTGTATCCACGAGATCCCATCTTGGGGCCTTTTCCGAAGCTCCGCGGGAGGGGGCATCGATCACGGAAGGCTTCTACATCAACACCATAGCCTCTCCGATGAAGTGTGAGTAGTTTACTTCAGACCTTCAGGTCCATAGTTATTAGCTAGATGGCTTCTTCTCTCTTTTTGGATCTCAATACAAAGTTCTCCCCCTCTCCTGTGGAGATCTATTCGTTGTAATCTTCTTTTGCGGTGTGTTTGTTGAGACCAATGAATTGTGGGTTTATGATCAAGTTTATCTATGAACAATATTTGAATCTTCTCTGAATTCTTTTATGTATGATTGGTTATCTTTGCAAGTCTCTTCGAATTATCGATTTGGTTTGGCCAACTAGATTGGTAGTTCTTGCCATGGGAGAAGTGCTTAGCTTTGGGTTCAATCTTGCGGTGTCCTTTCCCAGTGACAGTAGGGGCAGCAAGGCACGTATTGTATTGTTGCCATCGAGGATAACAAGATGGGGTTTATATCATATTGCATGAGTTTATCCCTCTACATCATGTGATCTTGCTTAAAGCGTTACTTTGTTCTCTTGAACTTAATACTCTAGATGCATGCTGGGTAGCGGTCGATGTGTGGAGTAATAGTAGTAGATGCATGCAGGAGTCGGTCTACTTGTCTCGGACGTGATGCCTATATACATGATCATACCTAGATATTCTCATAACTATGCTCAATTCTGTCAATTGCTCAACAGTAATTTGTTTACCCACCGTAATACTTATGCTCTCGAGAGAAGCCACTAGTGAAACCTATGGCCCCTGGGTCTATTTTCCATTATATTAATCTTCTATCTACAAGCTATTTCCTTTTCCGTTTATTTTGCTTTCTTTACTTTGCATCTTTATCATAAAAATACCAAAAATATTATCTTATCATATCTATCAGATCTCACTTTCGTAAGTGACCGTGAAGGGATTGACAACCCCTTTATTCCGTTGGTTGCGAGGATTTATTTGTTTGTGTAGGTGCGAGGGACTCGCGCATGGCCTCCTATTGGATTGATACCTTGGTTCTCAAAAACTGAGGGAAATACTTACGCTACTTTGCTGCATGACCCTTTCCTCCTCAAGGGAAAACCAACGTAGTGCTCAAGAGGTAGCACCCACCACCCTCGTGGACAGGGTGTGGCCCCCCTGACGTTGATTCTTTCACCAGTATCTTTTATATATTCCGGAAATATTCTCCGTGAAGTGTCAGGTCATTCCGAGAACTTTTATTTCTGCACAAAAATAACACCATGGCAATTCTGCTGAAAACAGCGTTAGTCCGGGTTAGTTCCATTCAAATCATGCAAGTTAGAGTCCAAGGGCAAAAGTGTTTGGAAAAGTAGATACGATGGAGATGTATCAACTCCCCAAGCTTAAACATTTCCTTGTCCTCAAGCAATTCAGTTGACAAACTGAAAGTGGTAGAGAAAAACTTTTACAAACTCTGTTTGCTCTTGTTGTTGTAAATATGTAAAGCCAGCATTCACGTTTTCAGCAAAGATTATGAACTAACCATATTCACAATAACAGTTAGGTCTCATGTTTAGTCATATCAATGGCATAATCAACTAGCAAGCAATAATAATAAATCTCGGATGAGAACACTTTCTCAAAACAATCATAATATGATATAACAAGATGGTATCTCGCTAGCCCTTTGTGAGACCGCAGAACATAAATGCAGAGCACCTATGAAGATCAAGGACTGGCTAAACGTTGTAATTCATGGTAAAAGAGATCCAGTCACAGTCATACTCAATGTAAACTAATAGTAATGCATGCAAATGACTGCGGTGCTCTCCAACTGGTGCTTTTTAATAAGAGGGCGATGACTCAACATAAAAGTAAATAGATAGGCCCTTCGCAGAGGGAAGAAGGGATTTGTAGAGGTGCCAGAGCTCGATTTTGAAATAGAGATAAATAATATTTTGAGTGGTATACTTTCATTGTCAACATAACAACCAAGAGATATCGATATCTTCCATGCTAGACACATTATAGGCGGTTCCCAAACGGAATGGTAAAGTTTATACTCCCCACCACCAGCAAACATCAATCCATGGCTTGTCCGAAACAACGGGTGCCTCCAACTAACAACAATCCTGGGGGAGTTTTGTTTGCAATTATTTTAATTTGAGCATGGGACTGGGCATCCCGGTTACCAGCCATTAACTCGTGAATGAGGACCGGAGTACACTCCTCTTGAGAATAAACCACCTAGCATGGAAGATATAGACAACCCTAGTTGATACATGAGCTATTCGAGCATACAAAACAGAATTTCATTTGAAGGTTTAGAGTTTGGCACGTACAAATTTACTTGGAACGACAGGTAGATACCGCATATAGGAAGGTATAGTGGACTCATATGGAATAACTTTGGGGTTTATGGAAGTGGATGCAGAAGCAGTATTCCCGCTTAGTACAAGTGAAGGCTAGAAAAAGACTGGGAAGCGACCAACTAGAGAGCGACAACAGTCACGAACATGCATTAAAATTAATCAACACTGAATGCAAGCATGAGTAGGATATAATTCACCATGAACATAAATATCATGGAGGCTATGTTGATTTTGTTTCAACTACATGCGTGAACATGTGCCAAGTCAATCCACTCGAATCGTTCTAAGGAGGATACCACCCTATCATACCACATCACAACCATTTTAATAGCATGTTGGCACGCAAGGTAAACCATTATAAACTCCTAGCTAATTAAGCATGACATGAGCAACTATAATCTCTAATTGTCATTGCAAACATGTTTCATTCATAATAGGCTGAATTAGGAATGATGAACTAATCATATTTACAAAAACAAGATAGGTCGAGTTCATACCAGCTTCTCTCATCTCAATCAGTCCATCATATATCGTCATTATTGCCTTTCACTTGCATGACCGAACGGTGTGGATAATAATAATAGTGCACGTGCATTGGACTAAGATGGAATCTGCAAGCATTTAATATAAAGGAGAAGACAAGGTAGCATGGGCTCTTTGTTAAATCAACAATAATGCATATAAGAGCCACTTCAACATTTTCATTATGGTCTTCTCCTCTCGACCCCCAAAGAAAAGAAAAGAAATAAAACTATTTACACGGGAAAGCTCCCAACAAGCAAAAGAAGAACGATAAATCTTTTTGGGTTTTCTTTTAATTAATACTACTACATGCATGGAAAGTAAACTAGCTAAAAGCTACAACTAATTTTTTGGTTTTTCTTAAGGTTTTTCAAACACACAAGAAGAAAGCTTAAAAAGAAAATAAACTGGCATGGATGATACAAACAAAAAATATGAGCACCGACAACTGGCATGAGTGTGTGAACATGAATGTAATGTCGGTGAGAGATACGTACTCCCCCAAGCTTAGGCTTTTGTCCTAAGTTGGTCTATGGCCATGACTGGCCTGGAGCTGGGGTCGTACTGAGATGCGGCAGCTACTGCCTGATGAGCTGCATCTTGGAGGCGAGCTGTCTCCGTCCTCCTCTCGTACTCGTTTGCCTCCTCCCTAGTTATAACATATCTCCTTTTTGCCTGAAAGTCAAAGAAAGCAGGAGCAGGGAGAGCAACATGGATGGTGTGCCGTCTGTCAAAGATTAGTCGGTATTTGAGGAACTATTCGTTCCTCTCAACAAACTGATGACGAACCACAACATTATAATCTAGATAAGCAGGGGGCAATTCCATATCATTTTCATGTATGGGTATCTCAAGATAATTAGCTACACGAGTTGCATAAATTCCACCAAACAAGTCTCCACTTAAACTATTAAGATGCAACCTTCATGCAATGATGGCCCCCAAATTATATTGTTTATCACCCAATACCGCACTCTTGAGGACACTAAGATCTGGAATGCACATGTGACAAGCCTCATCTTTACCATTAATGCATCTACCCACGAAGAGAGCAAAATAATGTGTGGAAGGAAAATGAATGCTCCTTATGGTAGCTTGTGTGATTTCCCTAGATTCCCCCATAGTAATACTAGCAAGAAAGTCTTTATATTCAGATTTGCGAGGTTCACTAACATTGTCCCAGTGCGGGAGTTTACAAGCAGTACTAAAATGTTCTAGGTCCATGGTATATGATTTATCATAAAGATCAAATAGGACAGTGTGAGAATTGCGCGAGGATGTAAATTTAAACCTTCTCACAAATGAATCAGTTAGGTAGCGGTATTGCGGGCACTTATCTGACACGAAGCCCTCAAGATCAGCGTTATGCACATACACGTCAAATTCTTCCTTGATGCCTGCACGGATCATAAACTCCTCTGACGGCCATTCGCAAGGCTGCACTTGAGCTTCCCTCGGTAGTTCATAGTCCGGCTCACGTATAGCGAGCCTAGGTGCCTGCTTTCTTGAGGAACCACCTTGGTACATTTTCCTAAACATATTTCTTCCTCTGATTTTCTTTTTGAAATTTTCAGTAACTCAAAATAAAAGTGAACCAAACTCAACAAAATTGATAGCAACTACTCCTACAAGTGCCTAGAGGCCATATCATGCATTAAAACTACTTGGGACAATATAAATTTGACATGCAAGCTCAAGAACAGTGTCACCTAAGCAACAAAAATTTGCAATAAATAAAGCACTAGAACAAAAACTAATTGGACCACTGGAGAAGTCACATAACGAAGAACAATCCCCCAAAGCAGTTTTGTGAATGGAGCTTTGAGCAAGAAGATCGAAAATAGCAGCAAGATGAGCTAGAACTTGGGTTTGAGCTGGTGGAGGTTTTTCCCGGAGGAAGACGGAGTGTGTGGGTGCAAGAATAAGTGGAGGGGGCCGCGTGGGGTCCATGCTACCTCTTGAGCACTGCGTTGGTTTTCCCCGAAGAGGAAGGGATGATGCAACAAAGTAGCATAAGTATTTCCCTCAGTTTTTGAGAACCAAGGTATCTATCCAGTAGGAGGCTACGCGCGAGTCCCTCATACCTGCACAAAACAAATAAATCCTTGCAACCAACGCGAATAGGGGTTGTCAATCCCTACACAGCCACTTACGAGAGTGAGATCTGATAGATATGATAAGATAATATTTTTGGTATTTTTGTGATAAAGATGCAAAGTAAAATAAAGGCAAAGTAAAAAGCAAAGGAAATAACTAAGTAGTAGGAGATTAATATGATAAAGATAGACCCGAGGGCCATAGGTTTCACTAGTGGCTTCTCTCGAGAGCATAAGTATTCTACGGTGGGTGAACAAATTACTGTTGAGCAATTGACAGAATTGAGCATAGTTATGAGAATATCTAGGTATGATCATGTATATAGACATCACGTCCGAGACAAGTAGACCGACTCCTGCCTGCATCTACTACTATTACTCCACTCATCGACCTCTATCCAGCATGCATCTAGAGTATTAAGTTAAAAACAGAGTAATGCCTTAAGCAAGATGGCATGATGTAGAGGGATAAACTCATGCAATATGATGAAAACCCCATCTTGTTATCCTCGATGGCAACAATACAATACGTGCCTTGCTGCCCCTGCTGTCACTGGGAAAGGACATTGCAAGATTGAACCCAAAGCTAAGCACTTCTCCCAATGGAAGAAAGATCAATCTAGTAGGCCAAACCAAACTGATAATTCGAAGAGACTTGCAAAGATAACCAATCATACATAAAAGAATTCAGAGAAGATTCAAATATTGTTCATAGATAGACTTGATCATAAACCCACAATTCATCGGTCTCAACAAACACACCGCAAAAAGAAGATTACATCGAATAGTTCTCCACAAGAGAGGGGGAGAACATTGTATTGAGATCCAAAAAGAGAGAAGAAGCCATCTAGCTAATAACTATGGACCCGTAGGTCTGAGGTAAACTACTCACACTTCATCGGAGGGGCTATGGTGTTGATGTAGAAGCCCTCCGTGATCGATGCCCCCTTCGGCGGAGCTCCGGAACAGCCCCCAAGATGGGATCTCGTGGATACAGAAAGTTGCGGCGATGGAATTAGGTTTTTGGCTCCGTATCTGATCGTTTGGGGGTACGTAGGTATATATAGGAGGAAGGAGTACGTCGGTGGAGCAACAGGGGGGCCACGAGGGTGGAGGGCGCGCCTGGGGGGGGGGGGGTAGGCGTGCCCCCCTACCTCGTGGCCTCCTCTTTTGTGTCTTGACGTAGGGTCCAAGTCTCCTGGGTGTTGTTCGTTGAGAAAATCGCGTTCCTAAAGATTTCATTCCGTTTGGACTCCGTTTGATATTCCTTTTCTTTGAAACCCTAAAACAGGCAAAAAAACAACAATTTTGGGCTGGGCCTCCGGTTAATAGGTTAGTCCCAAAAATAATATAAAAGTGGAAAATAAAGCCCAATAATGTCCAAAACAGTAGATAATATAGCATGGAGCAATAAAAATTATAGATATGTTGGAGACGTATCAGTCCACGAGGCAGGGGCGCGTCCTACACCCTCGTGGGGACATGGTGGGTCCCCCTGGTGTGTTCTCAGTGCCAATAATTCTTAAATATTATAGAAAAAATCATATTAAATTTTCAGGGCACTTGGAGAACTTTTTTTTTCGGGGTATTTTTTATTACAAGGATAATTCAGAAAACAGACAGAAACTACCATTTTTGCTTTATTTAATTTAAATAATAGAAAGTAAAAAGAGGGTACAGAGAGTTGTGCTTTCTAACTTCATCCATCTCATGCTCATCAAAAGGAATCCACTAACAAGGTTGATCAAGTCTTGTTGACAAACTCTTTTCGAATAACATGAAACCGGAGAATTTTCGAATAACACTAGGTTACCTCAACGGGGATATGCATGTCCCCAACAATAAGAATGCCATATTTCTTCTTGACAGTGGGAAGAGGAAATTCAAAACCTCCAATAATAATTGTCAAAGTTTTTCCAATAGAATTAATACTGTGGACTTGAGGTTGTTTCCTCGGAAAGTGTACCGTATTCTCATTACCATTAACATGAAAAGTGACATTGCCTTTGTTGCAATCAATAACAGCCCCTGCAGTATTCAAAAAGGGTCTACCAAGAATAATAGACATACTATCATCCTCGGGAATATTAAGAATAACAAAGTCTGTTAAAATAGTAACGTTTGCAACCATAACAGACACATCCTCACAAATACCGACAGGTATAGCAGTTGATTTATCAGCCATTTGCAAAGATATTTCAGTAGGTGTCAACTTATTCAAATCAAGTCTACGATATAAAGAGAGAGGCATAACACTAACACCGGCTCCAAGATCACATAAAGCAGTTTTAACATAGTTTCTTTTAATGGAGCATGGTATAGTTGGTACTCCTAGTTTCTTAGGTATTCCACCCTTAAAAGTATAATTAGCAAGCATGGTGGAAATTTCAGCTTCCGGTATCTTTCTTTTATTTGTAACAATATCTTTCATGTACTTAGCATAAGGATTCATTTTGAGCATATCAGTCAAACGCATACACAAAAATATAGGTCTAATCATTTCAGCAAAGCGCTCAAAATCCTCATCATCCTTTTTCTTGGATGGTTTAGGAGGAAAAGGCATGGGTTTCTGAACCCATGGTTCTCTTTCTTTACCGTGCTTCCTAGCAACAAAGTCTCTCTTATCATAACGTTGATTCTTTGATTGTGGGTTATCAAGATCAACAACAAGTTCAATCTCTACATCATTGCCATTGCTAGGTTGAGCATCAACATGAACATCATCATTAACATTATCACCGGGTTCATGTTCATTACCAGATTGTGTTTCAGCATCAGAAATAGAAATATCATTGGGATTCTCAGGTGTGTCAACAACAGGTTCGCTAGGAGCATGCAAAGTCTTATCATTTTTCTTTTTCTTCTTTTTAGATGGACTAGGTGCATCAACATTAGTTCTCTGAGAATCTTGCTCAATTCTCTTAGAGTGTCCCTCAGGATACAAAGGTTCCTGAGTCATTTTACCCCCTCTAGTCACAACTCTAACAACATTATCATTTTTCTTATTATTTAATTCGTTGAGCAAATCATTCTGAGCTTTTAGTACTTGTTCTACTTGAGTGGTAACCATAGAAGCATGTTTACTAATAAGTTTGAGTTCACCTTTAACTCTAGACATATAATCACTCAAGTGTTCCATCATATAAGCATTACGTTTCAATTGTCTACCAACATAATCATTGAAGTTTTCTTGTTTAACCATAAAGTCATCAAACTCATCCAAGCATTGGCTAGCAATTTTAGTAGATGGGATTTCACATTTATCAAATCTATAGAGATAATTTACCTTTACTACCTGTGTCGGGTTATCAAGACCATGTATTTCTTCAATAGGTGGTAAATTCTTAACATCTTCAGCTTTAATACCCTTTTCTTTCGTAGATTTCTTTGCCTCTTGCATATCTTTAGGACTGAGGAATAGAATACCCCTTTTCTTCGGAGTTGTCTTAGGAGTTGGTTCAGGAAGTATCCAATCATTTTCATTACTCAACATATTATTCAATAGCAATTCAGCTTGATCAATAGTTCTTTCCCTGCAGACACAACCAGCACAACTATCCAGGTGGTCTCTGGAAGCATCGGTTAGTCCATTATAAAAGATATCAAGTATTTCATTTTTCTTGAGAGGATGATCAGGCAAAGCATTAAGTAATCGGAGAAGCCTCCCCCAAGCTGGTGGGAGACTCTCTTCTTCAATTTGCACAAAGTTATATATTTCCCTTAAGGCAGCTTGTTTCTTATGAGCGGGGAAATATTTAGTAGAGAAGTAACAAATCATATCCTGGAGACTACACACACAACCAGGATCAAGGGAATTAAACCATGTTTTAGCATCACCCTTTAATGAGAAGGGACACAACTTAAGGATAAAGTAATAGCGAGTTTTCTCATCATTAGTGAACAGGGTGGCTATATCATTTAATTTAGTAAGATGTGCCACAATAGTTTCAGATTCATAGCCATAAAAAGGATCATACTCAACCAAAGTTATTAACTCGGGATCGACAGAGAAATCATAATCCTTATCGGTGATACAGGTAGGTGAAGTAGCAAAAGCAGGGTCATGTTTCATTCTAGCATTCAAGGATTTTTCTTTCAGTTTAGCTAACAGTTTCTTAAGATCATATCTATCATTGCAAGCTAAAAAGTCTCTAGCAGTTTCTTCATCCATAACATAACCCTCGGGCACAACAGACAATTCATATCTAGCGGGAGAATCTTCATCATCAATATTATCAGTTTCAATAATTTCATTCTCTCTAACCCTAGCAAGTTGTTCATCAAGAAATTCACCTAGTGGCATAGTATTATCAAGCATAGAAGTAGTTTCATCATAAGCATCATGGAAAGCAGAAGTGGCATCATCAATAACATGCGCCATATCAGAATGAATAGCATGATTAGGTGTCGCAAGTTTACTCATAACAGAAGGTGAATCAAGTGCAGAGCTAGATGGCAGGTCCTTACCTCCCCTCGTAGTTGAGGGAAAAATCTTGGTTCTTTCATCTTTCAAATTACTCATAGTGATCAACAGATATAAATCCCAAGTGACTCAAAGAATAGAGCTATGCTCCCTGGCAACGGCGCCATAAAATAGTCTTCATAATCCGCAAGTATAGGGGATCGCATCAGTTTTTGAGGGTAGAGTATTCAACCCAAATATATTGATTCGACACAAGGGGAGCCAAAGAATATTCTCAAGTATTAACAGTTGAGTTGTCAATTCAACCGCACCTGAAAGACTTAATATCTGCAGCAAAGTATTTAGTAGCAAAGTAATATGGAAGTAGCGGTAACGGTAGCAAAAGTAACAATAGCAGTTTTATAGCAAGCGTAACAGTGGCAACAGTAAAGTAACTAAGCGGAGATCAATATGTGAAAAGCTCGTAGGCAATGGATCAGTGATGGATAATTATGTCGGATGCGATTCCTCATGCAACAGTTATAACCTAGGGTGACACAGAACTAGCTCCAGTTCATCAATATAATGTAGGCATGTATTCCGAATATAGTCATACGTGCTTATGGAAAAGAACTTGCATGACATCTTTTGTCCTACCCTCCCGTGGCAGTGGGGTCCTATTGGAAACTAAGGGATATTAAGGCCTCCTTTTAATAGTGTACCGGACCAAAGCATTAACACTTAGTGAATACATGAACTCCTCAAACTACGGTCATCACCGGTAAGTATCCCGATTATTGTCACTTCGGGGTTAACGGATCATAACACATAATAGGTGACTATAGAATTGCAAGATAGGATGAAGAACTCACATATATTCATGAAAACATAATAGGTTCAGATCTGAAATCATGGCACTCGGGCCCTAGTGACAAGCATAAAGCATAGCAAAGTTATAGGAACATCAATCTCATAACATAATGGATACTAGGGATCAAACCCTAACAAAACTAACTCGATTACATGATAAATCTCATCCAACCCATCACCGTCCAGCAAGCCTACGATGGAATTACTCACGCATGGCGGTGAGCATCATGAAATTGGTGATGGAGGAAGGTTAATGATGACGATGGCGACGGATTCCCCTCTCTGGAGCCCCGAACGGACTCCAGAACATCCCTCCCGAGAGAGATTAGGGATTGGCGGCGGCTCCGTATCGTAAAACGCGATGAATCCTTCTCTCTCATTGTTTTCTCCCCGAACGTGAATATATAGAGTTGGAGTTGAGGTCGGTGGAGCATCAGGGGGGCCACGAGGCACGGGGCGTGCCCCCACCCTCGTGGACAGGGTGTGGGCCCCCCTGACATTGATTCTTTTGCCAATAATTTTTATATATTCCAGAAATA
>NC_053026.1:322017574-322118349 GCF_003073215.2 Triticum urartu
GGGTGAGGCGCCTCGCGGCGAGCGCGACCTCCAGGTGGACATTCTTCGTCGCGTCGGCGGGCAGTCGCAGGGCCACCAGTGCTTGAAAGAGGTTCCGGCCATGAAGGCCGATTAGGGTGGTAGGCAATGAGGAGCCCGGGCGCGTGGGCTGGAGGAGTACGGCGATGTCGTCCCCGAGCTTCTTGAGGACGGTGAACTTGTTCGTGGTGGCAACGATCATCTGGTCCAACTGAGAGTCGTAGTTGGCATCGACGGCGGCCATCCACCAGCCGGTCGCGAACACCGTCTGGAGACGATCCTCGGCGCCATGCCGTAGGCCGGTGTCATGGACCATCTGGCACAGCTGCTTGCCGCTCGCGCGCATCGAGGCCATGGGTCTAGAGTGAGCACTTTTGCACTTAGTGTAGGTGCTTAGGCAAATGCTTAGGTTTGTATGATGTGGTAGATGCATTGGAATGGAGGGGAGCCTTTATATGAGTGCAAACAGTGTTGCATTCACATCATGCAGCCTCTTTTCCCGGACCTCCTCCCATTACTTCCCTCATGCATGCACGATGCTAATTGAAGGAGGATGCATCATTGGCCGTTCAACATTTCGGGAACTGCTACCCCTCCCTTGTCTGCATTAAATCCGTACCGGGAACTGCGCCGCCCGATGTCAAATCGAATAGTACTACGCCGCCCACTGCATGCCCGGCTGAACATGCCTCCTCACCTCCATCAAACTCGTCCGTTAAACCCGCATGCAAACCGAGAAACCTACTCTGGCCACACGTCCATTCATGAGCAGGCCAGAATTAAACGCAACACCGGTCGAACTCCTCCCGTCCGCCCTCAGTTTAAACTAGGCCAGACACCGGCCAAGCTCCTACTGTCCGCCCTCTATTTAAACAAGGCTAGACAGATAGTGGGCAAGAATCGCACCCCTCCGCCGCTCCCCCATCTCCTCCTCCACCATTTTCTCCGCTCTTCCGATGGCTTCCCACGATCCATTCTCCGGCATACTACCCGGCTGGGTGGCCTGCTGAGCTCTCCGGATACGGGCGAGGCCGCTCAGTGCTTCATCTACCTCGCTTGGACCGACGGAGCCAGTTGCTGCCCCAATCCGGTGCGTGGTTCAGCAACTCTCCGCTCCAGTTCAGCTCGATGAGGAGTGGCGAGTTGCTCCACGCCGGCACGGCGACGAGCACGCCGGTACGGGCGTCGTCGCTGCCGCGTCCTACCAAGCCACCAGTGTCTGCGATGGCCACACCTCCCATGTCTGTGGGTGCGCCTCCCGTGCCTGTGGTCGCGCCTCCCGTGCATGCGACAATGCCATGTACGCAGAGACAGAAGCCAGGTGTGTGGAGAGCGACGAGTCGGTGGCCAGCTTCTCCGTGTCCGCCGCCATCATCAAGGAGAACTAGAACACGAGAGGCCGCCGCCACTTGGGTCCCATGAAGGCCACCGCCGAGGCAACGACTACGCATTCAGGTGGTTTCTTTGCTGCTTTGTCTCTTCCGAGGACCTTGGTCGACCCCGCAAGTGTCTGCCGAACATGAGGAAGACAATGGGATCCGCGGGTGGCCACTTAGATTAGGTACTCCCTCTCCTGCTTGCGGGGAATATTTGTTCTAAGAATGGATAAATTGGATGTGTCTATAACTAAAATAAGTCTAGATACATCCATTTCTAGGACAAGTATTTCCAGACGGAGGGAGTATTAATTATACCAAGAGAGTCGGATTAGCACCGCTAAGTTCATGTAAATGTAATGAAATCCATCATGTTTATATGAAGATCCATCTTTTTTATACGAAATCATGCATGCTTATATGAAAACAGTCCGTGTTTGCATGAATTTCATATGGTTGGTTAGAGTTGTGAAAATGTATGCCGTTGGCATTTGATGTCGTCCTCCACAGAAGGAAGCGGGAGGAAATTTGCCGGCTGCCATTGGAGATGCTCTTATGCTGGAAATAATAGAGTAACATCCAATCCATTTGAGTTAATTGCATGTATGATTCTCCCTTTATAAAAAGTTAATTGCATGTACAGTGTACACGTGACTTGTAGGGTGGCTACAGCTTCGTACAGAAAGTTAACAAGAAACAAATACATCCTTAATCTTGTATTCTAAGTACTCTGTGGGTTCCACTATCAGTACAGTAGCGAAAGAAGTATATATTAAATAAGTAATATATAATATATAAAAATCTAAAGTTAAAGACATAATTCAAACTCAGGTCATCGTATTGCGAGCATTTGGCGCTAACCAGTCCAACACATTTTTGTTGTAGACCATCCTGTAGATATATCTCCATGTCTACTCTTATACTCCATTTGTTCCTAAATATTTATCTTTTTCATCTTTCAAATGGAGTACCACATACGGATGTGTATGTAGACATATTTTGGAGTGTAGATTCACTCATTTTGCACCGTATGTAGTCACTTGTTGAAATCTCTAAAAAGATAAATATTTAGGAACAAAGGGAGTAGAAAACAGAGTTGGTGATGATGGTGTGCGTGCCATCATACAATATAGGCCGTCGGATTTATATATAACGGATAGGAAGGAAACTATCGCAATTTTGCAAAAAGATACCCACACCCCTCTCCACGTTTGCAAATAAGGCCTTCCCTCGTTGGTCCTTTTCTATACTCTTACTAGCAATGTGCCTGTGCATTGCAATGGATCCAAAATAGAATAATACATGTTCGCAAACTTGAAAGAAAAACACTCTAGTTTGGTGTATATATCACTAAAAATATACTCGTATTAGGTTTCACTCAAAATATATTCCTTGTGGTTGTTTTGATGAGGTGGGGGAGGGATGTGGTTGGTTTCAAGATACTAAGGGTTTCTACAAATTGGAGCAGAGAAGTGGGGCCTTGTTGCAGAAATTCCACGACTTACATCATAGTCGTTAGATGCAGATCTGATGGTCAGAAATGATGGATGGCAGACACACCATCATCACCAACTGAGTCTTTTATAGGAGTTAGAGATAAAAACAGAGTTGGTGATGATGGTGTGCCTGCCATCCTACAATATAGGCCATCCGATTTATATTTGACTGATAGGAAGGAAATTATGGCAATTTTGCAAAAAGATATCCACACCCCTCTCCACATTTGCAAATAAGGCCTTCCCTTGTTCATCCTTTTCTCTCACAAGATAAATTACTCATATAAATGCATCTTGATGTTCCGTGCAATGCATGGGCATCTTGCTAGTCTCTCACAAGATAAACTACTCATACAAATGCATCTTGATGTTCCGTGCAACGCACGGGCATATAGCTAGTTTCTTTTAAAATAGTTACGGCAATAATTGGGTTGAAGTGATATATTATATGTCTGCCCCGAATGATTTCAGATTCACTAGTAGTAACAAAGAAAAGGTTGTTTTGTTAATTAACAGAAAACAGGGTAAAACAATCACATTAGGCCGGTGAAAACAAGGCACATTGGGTTCAGTGTCATCGTCACTACAGCTGTGCGCGTGCGAGAAGTCTACATATCGAGGGGGCTACAGAGAAAAAGTTGTATCTCGTGTGTTTGAGCGAGGCACAGAGACACAATGTTTATGAGAGAAACTGCAGAATGGGCCGAGAAAAGGCCGAAAGACGTTCCGAGCCTTTAACGGGCTGGAACTGATGATGGGCTGCTAACAGGCCGAAAGAAGTTCGGGCCACAATTGGGCCCAAAAACGTAGCGGGCCGTTAACGGGCTTAAACTGATGATGGGATGGAAATTGTCGAATCTAGAATGGGCCCTTGATGGGCCGATTCTGTGTAACTTGTATGGGCCATACTTGTAAATGGGCCTGACTCAAGTAGGCCGCTAATGGGCCGGCACGCTTATTTTGACAGGCCCGGCCTTTTCATTGGAATGGGCCTCTTTTGGGCCGTGCCACATGTCGACGTATCATAGGCGCCTCCTGTCCAATGAGTGGATAACATCTGTCCGAACGTTGAGCCGACAAGTGTTTCCTCTGGCCAATGAGAATTTTACACGCGGAAAATTCCCATTGGTCCGGGCTATTAACGGGTTATCGGATCCAAAACCGGACCCGATAGCTTAACGGCATCCCGTTACGGTGGATGCCACGTGTCGGTCACCCTTGACGAAAGCACTTCTATGACGCGTGATTTATCGTCATGGATGTGGACACTTCTGTGATGATAATTTTGGTAATGTCATGGAACACTTCTATGACAGCACAGGTATGACTATCTTGATTCTATCATAAATTTGTCATGGATGTACATGCATGACAGAAAACGTGACCTACTATGGCAAACAGGTATCATCACGGAAGTGTCTTTTTTTGTAGTGAGTCTCGGTGGTAACTCGTTTGGTTTGGTCATTGTTGACGACTTTTTAAGATTTAAGTGGGTGTTCTTTCTTGATGATAAATCACAGGTCCAAAAGATCTTCAAGAACTTCGCTAGGAAGGCCCAAACCCAATTTAAAGTGAAGATCAAGAAGGTTCGAAGAGACAACGGAATGGAGTTCAAGAACGCAAATGTGGATACCTTTCTTGACGAAGAAGGGATTTCACATGAGTTCTCGGCTACTTACATACCTCAACAAAATGGAGTTGTTGAGAGGAAGAACCGGACACTTATTGAGATGGCGAGAACGATACTTGATGAGTACAAAACGCCAAGACACTTTTGGGCGGAAGCGGTTGAGACAACTTGTTGATACGTCTCCAACGTATCTATAATTTATGAAGTATTCATGCCATATTTACAACAACTTTATATGGTTTTGGTATGATTTGCATGGAACTAACCCAGACTGACGCTGTTTTCAGCAGAACTACCGTGGTGTTGTTTTTGTGCAAAAATGAAAGTTCTCCAGATGAGCTAAAACTTTTTGATGATTTCTTTTGGAACAAAAGAGACCCCTGAAGCTTTGTGGAAGGACCAGAACGTGAAGAAGTAGGGCACAAGACACCGGGGCATGCCAGGGGGCTCGGGCGCGCCCCGGTGGGTTGTGCTCACCTCGAGACCCATCTTCACGTGAAACGGACGCCAAAAAATCATGTAAATAGAGAAACCATCAGAAATAACCCTAGATTAGAAGTTCCGCCGCCGCAAGCCTTTGTAGCCATGAAAACCTTATCTAGACCCCGTTCCGGCACTCCACCGAAGGGGGAAATCATCACCAGTGGCCATCTTCATCATCCCGGCGGCCACCATGATGAGGAGGGAGTAGTCCACTCTCAGGGTCGAGGGTTTGTACGAGTATCTATGTGTTTAATCTCTCTCTCTCTCTCTCTCGTGTTCTTGAGATGCCACGATCTTGATGTATTGCGGGCTTCGTTAATATAGTTGGATCATATGGTGTTTCTCCCTCTCTATCTTGTTGTGATGAATTGAGTTTTCCCTTTGATATTTCATTCTTATCGGATTGAATACTTCTATGGATTTGAGAGCACTTGATATATGTCTTGCATATGAATACCCTACAAACAATAGGGGTTGATGCACATTTTCGTGACAATGGGATATTATATTGATTGACTTGATATATGTTTTGGCACTCAACTCGTGGATTCCTGAGGTGACATTAGGGTAATCTAGCCATAGGGGTTGATGCACATTTTCGTCCTTGTTTCTCTGGTAGAAATCTTGGGGCATTCTTTGATATTCTTTGTGTTGGATTGATTATTATGAATCCAAAATTGTTTGATGCATATCGTATAATCAACTCACGGATACTCGTGGTGACATTGGAGTATCCAGGTGACATTAGAGTTTGTTGATGTGTATCATATGGTGTTATTTTAGTACAAACTCTTGGTTAGATCGATCAGAAAGAATATATTGGTGTTATTTTAGTACGACCTCTAGGATAGATTGATTGGAAAGAATAGCTTTGAGGTGGTTTCATACCCTACAATCAATTTCTTCTTATGTTCTCCATTAGATAAGAACTTTGGAGCGATTCTTCATTGCACGTGAGGGATGGTTATATGATCCAATTATATTAGTATTGTTGAGAGATTGCACTAGCGAAAGTATGGACCCTAGGCCTCATTTTCAAGCATTGCAATACCGTTTGTGCTCCGTTTTATCAATTTCTACCTTGTTGTTTTTTATTGTTCCTATTACAAAAATAAATATCTACTATCATTACTACACTTTTATCACCATCTCTTCGCCGAACTAATGCACCTATACAATTTACAATTGTATTTGCTGTGTTGGGGACACAAGAGACTTTTTATTATTTGGTTGCAGGGTTATTTGTGAGAGACCATCTTCATCCTACACCTCCCACGGATTGATAAACCTTAGGTCATCCACTTGAGGGAAAATTGCTACTATCCTACAAAACTCTCGCTTGGAGGCCCAACACGAATCTACAAGAACAAGTTGTGTAGTAGACATCACTTGTCATGCTACGAATCGACTATATCTTCACAAGCTTCTTAGCAAGACGACATACGAGCTTCTCACTCGTAACAAACCCCAAGTTGGATACTGATACGTCTTCGTCATATCTATAATTTTTTATTGTTCCATGCCAATATTATACAACTTTCACATACTTTTGGCAACATTTTATATGATATATTGGACTAACATATTGATAAAGTGCCCAGTGCCAGTTCCTATGTTTTGCATGTTTTTTGTTTCGCGGAATATCCATATCAAATGAAGTCCAAATGCAATAAAAATTTACGAAGAATTATTTTAGAATATTTGTGATTTTTGGGACTTGGAATTGACGCAAACGCGGGCCCACAACCCCCACAAGACACCAGGGCGCACCCTGGGGGCCAGGCGCACCCAAGTGGGTTGTGCTCACCTCGTATGTTGGTTGGATCTCTACTTCGGGTGCAAGGAAGCTTATATCCGGAAAAAATCGTGTTAAAATCTCAGCGCAATTGGAGTTACGGATCTTTGGGAATACGAGAAACGGTTTTTAGCCAGAAAACAGGAACGCGAAACAGAAGAGGACAGAGAGACAAATCCAATCTCGGAGGGGCTTCCCCCCCTCCATCGCCATGGAGGTCATGGACCAGAGGGGGAACTCTCCTCCCATCTAGGGGAGGCCAAGGAAGAAGAAGAAGGAGGGGGATCTCTCCCCCTCTCTCCCGGTGGCGCCGGAGTGCCATCGGGGATAGGATCGTGACGGCGATTTACATCAACAATCTTGCTACCGTCAACACCAACTTTCTCCCCCTCTATGCAATGGTGTAACACCTCTTCTCCCCACTGTAATCTCTACTTAAACATGGTGCTCAACTCCATATATTATTTCCCAATGATATTTGGCTATCATATGATGTTTGAGTAGATCCGTTTTGTCCTATGGATTAATCGTGATCTTGGTTGGTATGAGAGTATATTTTATTTATGGTGTTGTCCTACGGTGCCCTCCGGGTCGCGCAAACAGAGGTATCCTCGTTGTAGGGTGTTGCAATATGTTCATGATTCACTTATTGTCGGTTGTGGGGGTGACGACATCCTAAACACGGATAGCTGGGTTGTTGCATATGGGAGTAAAGAGGACTTGATACTTAATGCTCTGGTTGGGTTTCACGACCTTAATGATCTTTAGTAGTTGCGGATGCTTGCAGAGTTCCAATCATAAGTGCATATGATCCAAGTAGAGAAAATATGTTAGCTCATGCCTCCCCCTCATATAAAATTGCACGAATGATTACTGGTCTAGTTATTGATTACTGTGACGCCCCCGATTCAATCGTACACTAATCATACACGCAAACGTGTATGATCAAGATCAGGGACTCACGGGAAGATATCACAACACAACTCTAAAAATAAAATAAGTCATACAAGCATCATATTACAAGCCAGGGGCCTCGAGGTCTTGAATACAAGAGCTCGATGATAGACGAGTCAGCGGAAGCAACAATATCTGAGTACAGACATAAGTTAAACAAATTGCCATAAGATGGCTAGCACAAACTGGGATACATATCGAAAGAGGCGCAGGCCTCTTGCCTGGGATCCTCCTAAACTACTCCTGGTCGTCGTCAGCGGCCTGCACGTAGTAGTAGGCACCTCCAGTGTAGTAGGAGTTGTCGTCGACGGTGGCGTCTGGCTCCTGGGCTCCAACGTCTGGTTGCAACAACCAGGAAGAAAGGAAAGGGGGGAAAAGGGAAGCAAAGCAACCATGAGTACTCATCCAAAGTACTCGCAAGCAAGGAGCTACACTACATATGCATTGGTATCAAATGAAAGGGGTAGTATATGTGGACTGAACCGCAGAATGCCAGAATAAGAGGGGATAACTAGTCCTATCGAAGACTACGCTTCTGGCAGCCTCCATCTTGCAGCATGTAGAGTAGATGGTAAGTTCACCAAGTATCATCGCATAGCATAATCCTACCCGGCGATCCTCTTCTCGATGCCCTGTGAGAGAGCGGTCACCGAGTTGTATCTGGCACTTGAAAGGGTGTGTTTTATTAAGTATCTGGTTCTAGTTGTCATAAGGTCAAGGTACAACTCTAGGTTGTCCTTTTACCGAGGGACACGGCTATTCGAATAGATAAACTTCCCTGCAGGGGTGTACTACATAAACCAACACGCTTGATCCCTCTGGCCAGACACACTTTCCTGGATCATGCCCGGCCTCGGTAGTTCAACACCTCGCAGCCCTACCTAGGCACAACAGAGTGGTCAGCACGCCGGTCTAAATCCTATGCATGCAGGGGTCTGGGCCCATCGCTTATTACACACCTGCACATTGCGTGGGCGGCCGGAAGCAGACCTAGCCTCCCTAATACAAGAGTAGATGTTCCATTCCAATCCGGCGCGCGCCGCTCAGTCGCTGACGTCGAGAAGGCTTCGGCTGATACCACGACGTTGAGTGCCCATAACTGTTCCCGCGTAGTTGGTTAGTGCGTATAGGCCAGTGGCCAGACTGAGATCAAATACCAAGATCACGTTAAGTGTTTTAATTGATGTAACCGCGGATGGCGACCAGGGGCCAGGCCCACCTCTCACCTAGGTGGTCTCAACCTGCCCTGTCGCTCCGCCACAAAGTAACAGTAGGGAGTTGTCGGGAACCCAGGCCCACCACTACCAGGTTGGAACCACCTGTCCTTTCATCCCCACATTGGAATCACTTGCGGGTACTCTACGAGCCGACCCGACTTTAGTCACCACCTATATCATATAATATCTATGTAAGTATATACCCATGATCATGTCCCAAGTGATCACGGCCTGGTAGTATAGCATGGCAGATGGACAAGAATGTAGGGCCACTGATGAAATACTAGCATCATATACTAAGCATTTAGGATTGCAGGTAAAGGTAACAACAGTAGTAGCTAGGACAGGCTATGCATCATGATAGGATTAACGGAAAGCAGTAACATGCTACACTACTCTAATGCAAGTAGTAGAGAGAAGAATAGGCGATATCTGGTGATCAGGGGGGCAGGCTTGCCTGGTTGCTTTGGCAAGAAGGGTTCGTCATCGATGTAGTCGATCACAAGGATACTGGCAACGGTCATAGGGTCTACTGGAAAGAAGTAATGGAGGGGGACACAATAAATAACAGAGCAATCAAAGCATCACAAAGCATCACAAGATAATACGCAGTGCTAGAGATGACCTAACACGGTACTAGGTGATACCGGCAAAAGGGGGGAAACATCCGGGAAAGTATCCCCGGTGTTTCTCGTTTTTGGACAGATGAACCGGAGGGGGGAATTTGTGTGTTTGCTATGATAGGGATGCGCAAAGGACGAACGGACTGCGTGTTCAGATTCATCTCATCGTTCTGAGCAACTTTCATATACAAAGTTTTTCGATCCGAGCTACGGATGAATTTCTACAATTTTCTGAAGTTTTTAAACATTTTCTGGAATCCCTGAAAATTGGCTAAGTCCTCAGTTTTAAACATCACTTAGTTGTTTTGCAGAGGCTATAGCTAGCATTCTGTACATCCTTTGAATTAGTGCCTTATATCAAATCTGGGCACTCTACTATGATCTACATAACAATCTCAGGTCCATCTACATTAGTGTCCATTTGCTTGCTCAAATATTTGTTTGAAAAGTGCTATTGGATGTCAATTCCAGAATCTATTTTTTAGTTCTTCCCGTTAATAGAACATAGATATTTGTCATTTTCATAGGAATTAATCCGGGTAACTTTTGGATTTGGTCCAATGGGAAGAATTGAACCCTGTCAAGTGCACTACCCGCACATATTTATTTCAGCTATGTTAAGCTTTGTTTAGTTGCTGTTTTGAGACTGTACAAGGGGCTAATCAATGTAATTTTAGAAAAGCTAGCCTCGGCTACAGTAAAAGCAATAGTAGTAGACAGAGCAGAACATCGGCTCAACTAGCAGGAGCAGCAGCGGCAAGCAGAAGTAGTGCAGCAGCAACAACAGCGACCCGGGGCAGTCGAGCGAGCGCGGAGGCACGGACGGGCGTGGACGACGCACGCGGGAACACACTGGGGGTGTGGCCGGACGCGGGGCTTGGCGCGGGCAGGGCGCCGGCGGCTGTGGGCGGCAACGGCGCAGGCGGGCGGCGCGAGCGGCGGCAGTAGAAGCAGCAGTAGGCAGTGGCAAAAGCAAGAGCAGCGGCAGTGGCAATAGCTACGAGCAGAGTAGCAGCAAAGCAGCAGCTAAGCCGTGGCACAGGTGCAGCACAGCACGCACGCATGTACACGTACGCGGGGTCTCATACGAGCTCGGTGGCGGTGGTTTCGGAGACTAATCAATAACAGGAAGTGGGGGTTTCAGAAGAGTGGCTCACTGAGGTGCTCGACGACGAGCTCGGGAGGTAGGGTTGGACCGGAGCCACGGCAAATGATGCCAGATGCTAGCGACGTACGCAACAAAGTTGTGCTCCACGCCGAGTGTATGGTGCGGCCCGTTTTGGTCATCTTCTCATGGTGCGAGGAGGGCAGTGACCGTGGGATCGACGAGAATGCAGTGACGGTGGCTCGGCAGTGCCTTGCGGGGAAGAAAGCAGCGTAGGGAGGAAGAACAGAGAGGGCTAGGGTTGTCCCTAGGGTTCGGGGTGATATTAACCTAGCACCAGACCATGGGTTGCACACCACGTGAGGCATCTCGTCCGTGGGCCGCCATGGCGCCTCTGCCTCCTGCCTTGTCGGGAGGTGGAAGAAAAGGCCAGCCAGGTGGGCTGGGCCTGGTATAGTTAAGTGTTGGGCTTCACACTATAGCACTAGGCTTTAGGTGCATAGTGTGTGCTTTTCTCTTTAATCTATCTGTAATTTAAAAAGCTATTTCTTTGCAATTAATTTGGACACCATTTCATTTTTGTTAGATGTGATGTTTACCACAAAAATACTTGCCTACGTTCTAGGCTGACACAAAAAAATTTGGGCCAAAACAAGCTGTTCCAATTTAGTTTTAAATTTATTTGCGTATATTTAATGCTGCAAGCCCTATTTTAAATAGGTTAAGGGCATTTTAAAAATTCAAAAGATGTTGGTTTCTACATGAAAATTACTTAGTGAATACTGGCAACATCTCAAACATTTTAGTTTTTTTCAGTTTGAAGAAATATTTTATTTGGCTTTATTTTAAATTTGAAAATGGATTTAATTTTTATCAAGTCGCAATTTGGCTTAGTTAAACATGATGACATGGCACCATTAGAGTGAGGTCACTGTAGCATGACACTAGGGGTGTTACAAATCTCCTCCACTACAAGAAATCTCATCCCGAGATTTAAGGGAGGGGGAAGGGGGAAGGGATTTGGTTACGAAATTCTAACGAGTTTTCTCGGTCTTGGTTATTCTTCTCGAATAGTTTGATCCGCTATGGTGATGTCTTCATTTCTTTGCTTCAGGTCTTCATGATGAATTGTCATCCTTTCTTCGGGAATTCATCTTACGAATGCGATAAGAGGGAAAAACTCTGGAAGAACGCATCTCCATGAAGGTGGGCATCTGACGGTGAACTCGGGGAAGAAGACATGGATTATTTCTCGAGTTATAACTCAGGGAACTCATTGAGAGCAATATGCCAGGGTACAAAAGTTTCAAACATGTAGGAAATCATTCGATGCCTAATCAGAAGGTGAAAAGGGGGGTTCAGAGCAATGGAAAAAATGTGTTGGATACTAGAGTAGATCATCTCTAGGAAGGTGGCCCGTGATTACCATATGAAGCCAAATGTGAGAAATAACTTTAGAAACAGGGATGTACAAAAGGTCAGGTTTCGATCATGTGGAACTGTGGGTTATGGGCCCACCATGTGGGTTAAAAGTAGAAAGAGCGGTGACATCTTGCATGGTTAAAATAGCAAGGTATGTCAGAGGAAAGCCTGTCAGTTATGTTGGCAACAACATTGGTACCAAGGGAGAGGGATGAAGAGAACTATTTTACTGCTCGTTGAATGAGACGGACCAATAGGCAAAGTTCTCGTCCAGCGGTGGTTACCAAAATGTCATCAACAAAGGTATTAGGGTCTTGCTGACAGAGTTGTACAACCGAGGTGTTTGCATATGCAGGGAATTATTTCTGCTTAGATCATATAATTCCCAAGAAAGGCCAAACAAAACCATGGAAAGGAAAATGTGATTTCCAGATTAAACAGAACAATGGAAAGGAAAATGTGTTTAAACACATATCTCAGGGGTATATCCATCCCAAGGACATGTAGAGCATGATATCCATGACAGGATACAAAGTAGAAAACCATTTAGGTAAGTGGAAAGGAATTTCATGACGTTACCTACAGCGGGGTTTGGATGATTGATAAAGAAATTTTAGCATTGTGCTGCAAATGTTGTTATTCAAAATCGGAGTACCACATACTTGCTTCGAGATAGCATTGACATGGTCACTGGGTAAAGATCAGAATTTGGATACACAAAGGATCCATCAGGAACAACTTATAGAACAAGTCTTACAATTTCCTCATGGAAGAATGGATAACCTTGCTAAAAAGGAAACTATAACAATAGGGCCTCCGGCCAGGTGTGCTAGGCATGACATCACCTTACCGGGTCATATAAAGACCAATGTGATAACTCTTGGAAATATGTTCCAGCCATCATATCTGACCGAGATTCAGATCCGATTGGTGTCAGGATACCTCAGACTCAGGATGCCTGAGAAGAAGAGGTGCAACAAAATAGATGAGATGACATTATAAGATTCTCGGGAAATGAACTATGGAAGTGAGTCCCGAAACAAGAGTTCATCATTAAACCAAGGAGAGGATGAGGAGGTGGCTGATGAACTCAGCGACAATTCATTGAGATTTCCAAAAGATGGATCTCCACAACTAGGTGAACAAGGAGATAACATTTGTTAGATGAAATGATATAATGAGGTATGCTCGAGGAGAACATACACAGTTAAACATTTGTTGAAATATGCAGCCGAAATATGGGTTAGGTAGCATGATCAATGTTAGTATGGTGATTCGATAACCAATGGTCTAAGAATGAAATATCGACCATTAATTTCAAAGAAATAGGATTGCTAGAAGTTTTGAAGTCCCACAACATAGTTCAATTGTCGATTTTCTGGTTAGAAACAACACGGGGACCAAGAAATGAACGGATATGGCAAAAATTATCACCTGTATCAAGAATTCTTAAGAGGTGGTGAAATTCTCACGACATTCTTGAGATAAAAGATCGTAATACTCCAAGGTAAAGAAGAACAAATGCTGGATAGCAAGGATCTCAAGGTATAACACAAAACACGAGCAATTTTGTGTTGAACGGAAGGCAATATAGTGGTCGATGATAACACAAATCATCGAGGGCAAGGATGATACTTCTCATCATGAATTCAATTGATATCCTGGAAGGAGTCAAAATGTTGATGTTGATCATGACAAATTTTGTCGAGAGGCTCCACAAAGAAGCAATCGAACAACGACTATGATACATCTCCATCGTATCTATAATTTTTGATTGTTCCATGCCAATATTCTACAACTTTCATATACTTTTCGCAACTTTTTATACTATATTTGGGACTAACATATTGATCCAGTGCTCAGTGCTAGTTCCTGTTTGTTGCATGTTTTTTTGTTTCACAGAAAATCCATATCAAACCTAGTCCAAACAGAATAAAAACGGACCAGAGGGTAAACCCTTGTCCCATCGAGGGAGGAGGTCAAGGAAGAAGAAGAAGAAGGGGGGCCTTCTCCCCCTCTCTTCTGGTGGCGCCGGAACGCCGCGGGGGCCATCATCATGACCGCGATCTTCACCAACACCTACGTCATCTCCACCAACATCACCTTCCCCCCTCTATCTACAGCTGTCCACTATCCCGCAACCCGTTGTACCCTCTACTTGAACATGGTGCTTTATGCTTCATATTTTTATCCAATGATGTGTTGCCATCCTATGATGTCTGAGTAGATTTTCGTTGTCCTATTGGTAATTGGTGAATTGCTATGATTGGTTTAATTTGCTTGTGGTTATGTTGCTGCCTTTGGTGCCCATCATATGAGCGCGCGCGTGGATCACACCATAGGGTTAGTTGTATGTTGATAAGACTATGTTTTGGAGGGCAAGAGTGACAGAAGCTTCAACCTAGCATAGAAATAGATGCATTCGGGATTGAAGGGGGACCAATATATCTTAATGCTATGGTTGGGTTTTACCTTAATGAAAGTTAGTAGTTGCGGGCGCTTGCTAATAGTTCCAATCATAAGTGCATAGAATTCCAAGTCAGGGATGACATGCTAGCAGTGGCCTCTCCCACATAAAACTTGCTATCGGTCTAGTAAAGTAGTCAATTGCTTACGGACAATTTCGCAACTCCTACCACCACTTTTCCACACTCGCTATACTAACTTTATTGCTTCTTCATCTAAAGAGCCCCTAGCTTTTATTTATGTGCTCTTTATTATCTTGCAAACCTATCCAAAAACACCTACAAAGTACTTCTAGTTTCATACTTGTTTTAGGTAAAGCGAACGTCAAGCGTGCGTAGAGTTGTATCAGTGGTCGATAGAACTTGAGGGAATATTTGTTCTACCTTTAGCTCCTCGTTGGGTTCGACACTCTTACTTATCGAAAGAGGCTACAATTGGTCCCCTATACTTGTGGGTTATCAAGACATTTTTCTGGCGCCGTTGCCGGGGAGTTATAGCATGGGGTGAATATTCTCGTGTGTGCTTGTTTGCTTTATCACTAAGTAATTTTTATTTGTTGTTCTAAGCTGTTCTCTATCTTTAGTTATGGATATGGAACACGAAATACCAAAAAAATTAGGTTTACTTGCTACTCATGGAGATGGGGAACCTCCTAAAACCCTCGATGCTCATTATGTGAAAGATATTATGTACTACTTTGATAATCCTAAGAAAGCCCCATTCAACTTAGTAATGGGAGACACATTGGATCAACGTGAATACTTTAGGGATTATCGCTTGACTCAAAAAGGGAAACTATTATGGGATGAAATTCATATGTTGCATTGGTATGCTCGGGAACTATGCTTGAGATATGATTATACTTGTTGCTCTAGGATGAAGGCTCCACACCTTCCCTTTTCATGCAAATTTAATGATGATAAAACCTTGGCTTCTTATGCTAATGGTATATATGATTACTACGATGTGGAACAAATAGAAGAATTTGTTGCTTTTATGGGTGCTTATGAAATTGAATCTTTGTTTAAAGAGTGTGAAAATTTTGATGATTCAATTTATAGACCTGAAAATTTAGCTATCCTTAAATATTGCTATGAGAATTATGAATTCAATTCCGATATTTATGATTTTATTGAGAGAGTCTCCGCTGTCCAAGAAGAGACTAATATTTTGCAGGAGTCTATGGAAGAAGAAATTGATGAAACTGTGAGCTCATTGGATGAAAAAGATGATGAGGAGAGCGAAGAACAAAAGGAGGAAGAACGGATTAGCTACCCGTGCCCACCTTCTAATGAGAGTAACCCTCCAACTCATACATTGTTTAATGCCCCTTTGTGCTTAACGAAGGATGATTGCTATTATAACTATTATGATCCCATTGATTCTTTTGAAATATCCCTTTTTGATGATGATTGCTATGCTTGTGGCCAAGATGCCAATATGAATTATGCTTATGGAGATGAACTTGCTATAGTTCCTTATGTTAAACATGAAATTGTTTATATTGCACCCACGCATGATAGTCCTATTATCTTTTTGAATTCTCCCGACTACACTATATCGGAGAAGTTTGCCCTTATTAAGGATTATATTGATGGGTTGCGTTTTACTATTACACATGATGATTTTGATAGATATAATATGCATGTGCTTGATGCTCCTACTTGCAATTATTATGAGAGAGGAACTACATCTCCGCCTCTCTATGTTTCCAACATGATAAAATTGCAAGAAATTGTTTATACTATGCATTGGCCTTTACTTTGTGTGCATGAATTGTTCTTTTATGACATGCCGATGCATAGGAAGAGAGTTAGACTTCATCATTACATGATATATGTTACTTTGTGCTCACTACTAAATTACAAATCATTGTTAATTAAAATTGTCTTTGATATACCTTGGGATCCGGGTGGATTCATTACTTGAGCACTATATGCCTAGCTTAATGGCTTTAAAGAAAGCGTTGCCAGGGAGACAACCCTGAAGTTTTAGAGAGTCATTTATTTCTGTTGAGTGCTTTTATAAAGTTTAAAAACAAAATAATAAAGAGGGGAACCCAAAACTTTTTCAAAAAGGAAAGTGAAAGTGAGAGAGACAAGCATTGTTGAAGTGGGGGAGCTCCTTGAACTTTGTTCATGCTCACGGAAACTTTGTGAATCTTGATTACAGAAACTTTTCAACAAAAATAATTATCCCCTTGTACAATTCCATTGTATTATAAAAATAGTGTGCCAAGGTTTGCCTTTAGGATGTTTTAGATTACTTGTTGGTTTGTACGGTGCAGGACAGAAACTTTGGCTGTAGTGCACGATTTTACATTTTTTTACTGTAACGTCAAACGGTTCTGAAACTTTTTGCACTGTCTTCCTATACAATTTTTTATTTTTCCTAATTTTGGTAGAATTTTTGGAGTACCAGAGGTATGGTGAATGTTCAGATTATTACAGACTGTTCTGTTTTAGACAGATTTTGTTTTTGATGCGTAGTTTGCTTGTTTTGATGAAACTGTCGATTTATATCAGTGGATTAAGCCATGGAAAAGTTATATTACAGTAGATACAATGCAAAAACAAAATGTGAATTGGTTTGCAACAGTACTTAGAGTATTGATTTGCTTTATTATACTAATGGATCTTATCGAGTTTTCTGTTGAGTTTTGTGTGGATGAAGTGTTCAAAGATCGAGGATGTCTCGATGTGAGGAGAAGAAGGAGAGGCAAGAACTCAAGCTTGTGGATGCCCAAGGCACCCCAAGTAAATATTCAAGGAGACTCAAGCGTCTAAGCTTGGGGATGCCCCGGAAGGCATCCCATCTTTCTTCAATAAGTATCAGTATGTTTTCGGATTCCTTTCGTTCATGCGATATGTGCAAATCTTGGAGCATCTTTTGCATTTAGTTTTCATTTTTCTTTTATGCACCATGCTGGTATGAGATAGTCCCTAGTTGATTTATAGAATGCTCTTTGCACTTCACTTATATCTTTTGAGTATGGCTTTATAGAATGCTTCATGTGCTTCACTTATATCATTTGAAGTTTGGATTGCCTGTTTCCCTACATATAGAAAACCGCCATTTTTAGAATGCTCTTTTGCTTCACTTATATTTGTTAGAGCGTGGGCATATCTTTTGTACAAAAATTAAAATCTCTTGCTTCACTTATATCTATTTAGAGAGATGACAGGAACTGGTCATTCACATGGTTAGTCATAAAATCCTACGTAAGACTTGTAGATCACTAAATATGATATGTTTGATTCCTTGCAATAGTTTTGCGATATAAAGACGGTGATATTAGAGTCATGCTAGTGGGTAGTTGTGGATTGTAGAAATACTTGTGTTGAAGTTTGTGATTCTCGTAGCATGCACGTATGGTGAACCGTTATGTGATGAAGTCAGAGCATGAGGTATTTATTGATTGTCTTCCTTATGAGTGGCGGTCGGGGATGAGCGGTGGTCTTTTCCTACCAATCTATCCCCCTAGAGCATGCGTGTAGTACTTTGTTTCGATGACTAATAGATTTTTGCAATAAGTATGTGAGTTCTTTATGAGTAATGTTGAGTCCATGGATTATACGCACTCTCACCCTTCCATCATTACTAGCTCTTTGGTACCGTGCATTGCCCTTTCTCACCTCCAGTGTTGGTGCAAACTTCGCCGGTGCATCCAAACCCCATGATACGATACGCTCTATCACACATAAGCCTCCTTATATCTTCCTCAAAACAGCCACCATACCTACCTATTATGGCATTTCCATAGCCATTCCGAGATATATTGCCATGCAACTTCCATCATCATCATATACATGACTTGAGCATTTATTATCATATTGCTTTATATGATCGTAAGATAGCTAGCATGATGTTTTCATGGCTTGTACGTTTTTTGATGTCATTGCTACGCTAGATCATTGCACATCCTGGTGCACCACCGGAGGCATTCATATAGAGTCATGTCTTTGTTCTAGTATCGAGTTGTAATATTGAGTTGTAAGTAAGTAAAAGTGTGATGATAATCATTATTAGAACATTGTCCCATGTGAGGTTATCAAAATAAAAGAGGCCAAAGAAGCCCAAATAAAAAATGAGGCCAAAGAAGCCCACCAAAAAAAGAGAGAAAAAAACAAAAAAAATGAGAGAAAAAGAGAGAAGGGACAATGTTACTATCCTTTTACCACACTTGTGCTTCAAAGTAGCACCATGTTCTTCATACAGAGAGTCTCATTGAGTTATCACTTTCATATACTAGTGCAAATTTTCATTATAGAACTTGGCTTGTATATTCCGATGATGGGCTTCCTCAAATGCCCGAGGTCTTCATGAGCAAGCAAGTTGGATGCACACCCACTTAGTTTTAGTTTGAGCTTTCATATACTTATAGCTCTAGTGCATCCGTTGCATGGCAATCCCTACTCCTCACATTGACATCAATTGATGGGCATCTCCATAGCCTGTTGATTAGCCGCGTCGATGTGAGACTTTCTCCTTTTTTGTCTTTGATACGTCTCCGTTGTATCTACTTTTCCAAACACTTTCTCCCTTGATTTGGACTCTAACTTGCATGATTTGAATGGAACTAACCGGACTGACGCTGTTTTCAGCAGAATTGCCATGGTGTTATTTTTGTGCAAAAATAAAAGTTCTCGGAATGACCTGAAAATCAACGGAGAATTATTTTGGAATATATAAAAAATACTGGAAGGAAGATCCATGTCACGGGGGGCTCCACCTGTCCACAACGATAGCCTCTACGATATTTATGTTCATGGTGCATTATATCCTACTCATGCTTACATTCGGTGTTGATTAATTTTAATGCATGTTCATGACTGTTGTCACTCTCTAGCTGGTCGCTTCCTAGTCTTTTTCTAGCCTTCACATGTACTAAGAGGGAATACTGCTTGTGCATCCAATTCCATAAACCCCAAAGTTATTCCATATGAGTCCACCATACCTACCTATATACGGTATCTACCTGCCGTTCCAAGTAAATTTGTATGTGCCAAACTCTAAACCTTCAAATAAACATTCTGTTTTGTATGCTCGAATAGCTCATGTATCAACTAGGGTTGCCTGTATCTTCCATGTTAGGCAGGTTATTCTCAAGAGGAGTGGACTCCGCACCTCACTCACGAGAAAATGGCCAGTCACCGGGATGCCCAGTCACATGATTTATGCAAACCAAATCAAAATAACTGCAAACAAAACTCCCCCGGGACTCTTGTTAGTTGGAGGCACTTGTTGTTTAGAGCAAGCCATGGATTGATGCTTGTTGTTGGAGGGGGAGTATAAACTTTACCATTCTGTTTGGGAACCGCCTATAATGTGTGTAGCATGGAAGATATTAAGATCTCTCGGTTGTTATGTTGACAATGCAAGTATACCGCTCAAAATTTTATTCATATCTATTTCAAAACCGAGCTCTGGCACCTCTATAAATCCCTACTTCCCTCTGCAAAGGGCCTATCTATTTACTTTTATGTTGAGTCATCACCCTCTTATTAAAAAGCACCAGCTGGAGAGCACCACTGTCATTTGCATTCATTACTGTTAGTTTACATTGGGTATGACTTGACTGGATCTCTTTTACCATGAATAATAATGTCTAGTCAGTCCTTGATCTTTAAAGGTGCTCTCCATTTATGTTTTGCGGTCTCAGAAAAGGCTAGCGAGATACCATCTTGTTATATCATATCATGATTATTTTGAGAAAGTGTTGTCATCCGAGATTTATTATTATTGCTCGCTAGTTGATTATGCCATTGATATGAGTAAACATGAGACCTAAGTGTTATTGTGAATATGGTTAGTTCATAACCTTTGTTGAAAACTTGAATGATGGCTTTACATATTTACAACAACAAGAGCAAAGAGAGTTTGTAAAAGTTTTTCTTTATCACTTTCAGTTTATCAACTGAATTGCTTGAGGACAAGCAAAGGTTTAAGCTTGGGGGAGTTGATACGTCTCCGTCGTATCTACTTTTCCAAACACTTTTGCCCTTGTTTTGGACTCTAACTTGCATGATTTGAATGGAACTAACCCGGACTGACACTATTTTCAGTAGAATTGCCGTGGTGTTATTTTTGTGCAGAAATAAAAGTTCTCGGAATGACCTAAAAATCAACAGAGAATTATTTTGGAATATATAAAAACTACTTGAAGGAAGATCCACGTCACGGGGGGCTCCACCTGTCCATGAGGGTGGGGGTGCGCCCCCTACCTCATGGGGCCCCTAACGCTCCATCAACCTCAACCCTGACTCCATATATTCACTTTCGGGGAGAAAAAAACTAGGGAGAAGGATTCATCGCTTTTTACGATACGGAGCCACCGCCAAGCCCTAAACTCTCTCGGGAGGGCTGATCTGGAGTCCGTTCGGGGCTCCGCAGAGGGGAATTCATCGCCATCGTCATCATCAACCATCCTCCATCACCAATTTCATGATGCTCACCGCCGTGCGTGAGTAATTCCATCGTAGGCTTGCTAGACGGTGATGGGTTGGATGAGATTTATCATGTAATCGAGTTAGTTTTGTTAGGGTTTGATCCCTAGTATCCACTATGTTCTGAGATTGATGTTGCTATGACTTTGCTATGCTTAATGCTTGTCACTAGGGCCCGAGTGCCATGATTTCAGATCTGAACCTATTATGTTTTCATCAATATATGGGAGTTCTTGATCCTATCTTGCAAGTCTATAGTCACCTACTATGTGTTATGATCCGGCAACCCCGAAGTGACAGTAATCGGGACCACTCCCGGTGATGACCGTGGTTTGAGGAGTTCATGTATTCACTATGTGTTAATGCTTTGTTCCGGTACTCTATTAAAAGGAGGCCTTAGTATCCCTTAGTTTCCAATAGGACCCCGCTGCCATGGGAGGGTAGGACAAAAGATGTCATGCAAGTTATTTTCCATAAGCACGTATGACTATATTCGGAATACATGCCTACATTACATTGATGAATTGGAGCTAGTTCTGTGTCACCCTATGTTATGACGGTTACATGATGAACCGCATCCGGCATAATTCTCTATCACCGATCCATTGCCTACGAGCTTTCCATATATTGTTCTCCGCTTATTTACTTTTCCGTTGCTATTGTTATCATCACTACAAAACACCAAAAATATTAATTTTGCTACCGTTACCTTTTACCATCGTTACCACTACTATCATATTACTTTGCTACTAAACACTTTGCTGCAGATATTAAGTTTCCAGGTATGGTTGAATTGACAACTCAGCTGCTAATACTTGAGAATATTCTTTGGCTCCCCTTGTGTCGAATCAATAAATTTGGGTTGAATACTCTACCCTCAAAAACTGTTGCGATCCCCTAAGCTTGTGGGTTATCAGTCTTCTCCACACAAACTCCACCATCATATTCTATTCCACCCATAGTGCTATGTCCATGGCTCACGCTCGTGTATTGCGTGAAAGTTGAAAAGGTTTGAGAACGTCAAAAGTAAGAAACAATTGCTTGGCTTGTCATCGGGGTTGTGCATGATTTGAAATTTTGTGTGGTGAAGATGGAGTATAGCCAGACCATATGATTTTGTAGGGATAACTTTCTTTGGCCATGTTATTTTGAAAAGACATGATTGCTTTATTAGTATGCTTGAAGTATTATTGTCTTAATGTCAAATGATAGACTATTCCTTTGAATCACTCGTGCCTTAATATTCATGCCATGATTAGATTACATGATCAAGATTATGCTAGGTAGCATTCCACATCAAAAATTATCTTTTTTATCATTTACCTACTCGAGGACGCATAGGAATTAAGCTTGGGGATGCTGATATGTCTCCGTCGTATCTATAATTTTTGATTATTCCATGCCAATATTATACAACTTTCATATACTTTTGGCAACTTTTTATACTATTTTTTGGACTAACATATTGATCCAGTGCCCAGTGCCAGTTCCTGTTTGTTGCATGTTTTTTGTTTCGCAGAAAATCCATATAAAACGGAGTCCAAACGGAATAAAAACGGACGGAGAATATTTTTGGAATATTTGTGAAATATGGGAAGAAGAACCTATGCGAGAAAGTCCCCGAGGGGGCCACGAGGCAGGGGCGCGCCCCTGACCCTCATGGGCCCCTCGTAAGGCAGTTGCTGCTCTTCTTTGGCCACAACAAAGCTAATTTTCGGAGAAAAAACCGAGCGAAGGTTTCAATCCAATCGGAGTTACGGATCTCTGGATATATAAGAAATGGTGAAAGGGCAGAATCCAAGAGCGCAGAAACAGAGAGAGACAGAGAGACAGATCCAATCTTGGAGGGGCTCTCGCCCCTCCCATGCCATGGAGACCAAGGACCAAAGGGGAAACCCTTCTCCCATCTAGGGAGGAGGTCAAGGAAGAAGAAGAAGAAGAAGGGGGCCCTCTCCCCCTCTCTTCCGGTGGCACCGGAACACCGCCGGGGCCATCATAATCACCACGATCTTCACCAACACCTACGCCATCTCCACCAACATCTCCATCACCCGCAACCCGCTGTACCCTCTACTTGAACATGGTGCTTTATGATTCATATTATTATCCAATGATGTGTTGCCATCCTATGATGTCTGAGTAGATTTTCATTGTCCTATCGGTAATTGGTGAATTGCTATGATTGGTTTAATTTGCTTGTGGTTATGTTGCTGTCCTTTGGTTCCCATCATATGAGCGCGCGCGTGGATCACACCATAGGGTTAGTTGTATGTTGATAAGACTATGTATTGGAGGGCAAGAGTGACAGAAGCTTCAACATAGCATAGAAATTGATGCATACGGGATTGAAGGGGCGAAATATATCTTAATGCTATGGTTGGGTTTTACCTTCATGAATGTTAGTAGTTGCAGACGCTTGCTAATAGTTCCAATCATAAGTGCATAGAATTCCAAGTCAGGGATGACATGCTAGCAGTGGCCTCTCCCACATAAAACTTGCTATCGGTCTAGTAAAGTAGTCAATTACTTAGGGACAATTTCGCAACTCCTACCACCACTTTTCCACACTCTCTATGCTAACTTTATTGCTTCTTTATCTAAACAGCCCCTAGCTTTTATTTACGTTCTCTTTATTATCTTGCAAACCTATCCAAAAACACCTACAAAGTACTTCTAGTTTCATACTTGTTTTAGGTAAAGCGAACGTCAAGCGTGCGTAGAGTTGTATCGGTGGTCGATAGAACTTAAGGGAATATTTGTTCTACCTTTAGCTCCTTGTTGGGTTCGACACTCTTACTTATCGAAAGAGGCTACAATTGATCCCCTATACTTGTGGGTTATCAGACTACAGCAAGTAGAAGGACTGATGCAGCGAAGGATTATTGGAACCATGGACACTGCACCAACTCGGAATTAAGCTTGATGTTCGAGGTAAAAAGATAAGACAAGGAAGATTGTCGTAATCTTAGCTCATCATTGAAAGTTGTGCTATGGGAATAAGGACCAGGTAGCATAGTTAAAATCAGCATGATAATGATACAGTTGAGCAGGCTAGGAATGATGGATCGAGTACAAACTCGTAAACAAAGAAGATTACTAAGAGTTGTTTAGTCGTGGTGCGGACTCGATTCAGTTATCAGTGTCCTTGAGTGTTTAATGACTCAGAGCCCGTGAAAAAATTGGAATCAGTGAGAAATAACAGTTCATGAAGAAACCATAGGAAGTTATGCAGTTCCACGATATTCTCGAGATACCAGAGTGTAATACTCGACGGTAGATCAAAGTAAAGGTTGGACCGGGGTATTGATCTGCAGAAGACAAATGCTTAAACTTGGTCAAGAAATGGGATCAAAGAAGAACAATATGTTCGGAACCATAGCCGCAAGGGATCCAATTTAATGACACCAAAAGAATTACCCAAATGATTAAATATTTTGCAAGAAGCTTCCATGATAAGTTCCACATCGGGTCCATGGGCATGAACACAAAGTTCAAGGTCGACTCCCACTTCTTTAATGCATAACCTTTCATTCACTTCTCATCTTCAAGGAAGTTGTAGGGTAGAAAATTATCTGGTAAAACACCAGAAGGGTATAACTTGTGAAAACTTTCGGGTTCATACGGTTTTAGGGAAAGTATAGGTTCAACCCATCGGGGCATCTTAGGAACATATACCATGAACTTCAGAGTAAATAATACAAGCTCGAAAGTAGAGTATGGTTATCAAAGTAGAGGATACAAATTACCAAAGGCATTATATACCCATGGAAAGGCTCACAAGGTTATTGAATATGAAGGACACTGTCGGATAATAGTCCAACAAGGGGTCTTGTGATCTACAATGGAGCTGATGCGGGTATCGGTACTCTATTAGAGGAACAAGGAATGAAAGGGCATCAGATTATAGAAACAACTAACTAATTCAAAGATCAAATGCAAAGGAATTATCATTTCCAAATCAAGGGATCAGAAGCCAACGGTCTGATTAAGAATGGATAAGTTGAATAGACTTAGGGGTACAATCGACAACAATTTGATTGGTCGAGAATCGAGATCCATCAAATTTTAAAATGACTTCTGAGCCGAAAAAATGAATTCTAGGATCTGATTGAGGATTGCGAGAATTCGCAATATTTTGAATCAACGGACTCAAAATGACAATGACAAAGGATATCATGAATATTGCTAGTCATATGGAACGCATCCATAATGCAAGTAGACAAGTATTTGCCGAGCAATAGCGGGCAGAGGATACCGGAAGATCATATAGTATTTCAATGTATCTTGTGAATCATATGAACAACGGGGGAAGAACGGATACTTGGTAAGTGCGAGGAATTATCCATAGGGGGGTATTCATGAGGCAAGAACTGCAAGGCACTAGCCACAAAGTATTCTCGGAACAATAGAGAGAATTTTGGTGTATCTTGTAATAACAAGAGCAGCCGGGAATAAAGGTAAGAATGACAGGTGTATGTATTTATCCATATTGCAAAAGCGACGGGCACAAGGTCTCGAGAGAACATCGGGGAGTAACTTCGAAATCTTCTGGTGCAGCAGGCGATCATCTGTAATAAGTGGCTCTCCGGGAGAAAGTTGTTACGAGAACCTAATGTTAGAGTTTTAGCAAATTCATTTAACCCAAAGAGAAGAGAGATCAGAGTCCCAGAGTATAGACGAGGAATAAAAGATCCTAATACCACCCAATGGCGATGTGGGCCCATGGGCCGCACAGCCAACTCAACTTCGGCCAAGGAGTGTGGAAGGGGGATTCGTACAGGCAGTTGGCTCTGATACCAACTTGTGACGCCCACGATTCAATCATACACTAATCATACACGCAAACGTGTACGATCAAGATTAGGGACTCACGGGAAGATATCACAACACAACTCTAAAAATAAAATAAGTCATACAAGCATCATATTACAAGCCAGGGGCCTCGAGGGCTCGAATACAAGAGCTCGATCATAGACGAGTCAGCGGAGGCAACAATATCTGAGTATAGACATAAGTTAAACAAGTTGCCATAAGATGGCTAGCACAAACTGGGATACAGATCGAAAGAGGCGCATGCCTCCTGCCTGGGATCCTCCTAAACTACTCCCGATCGTCGTCAACGAACTGCATGTAGTAGTAGGCACCTCCAGTGTAGTAGGAGTTGTCGTCGACGGTGGCATCTGGTTCCTGGGCTCCAACGTCTGGTCGCAACAACCAGGAAGAAAGGAAAGGGGGAAAACGGGAAGCAAAGCAACCGTGAGTACTCATCCAAAGTACTCGCAAGCAAGGAGCTACACTACATATGCATTGGTATCAAATGAAAGGGGGTAGTATATGTGGACTGAACTGCAGAATGCCAGACTAAGAGGGGATAACTAGTCCTATTGAAGACTACGCTTCTGGTAGCCTCCATCTTGCAGCATGTAGGAGAGAGTAGATGGTAAGTTCACCAAGTATCATCGCATAGCATAATCCTACTCGGCAATCCTCTCCTCGACGCCCTGTGAGAGAGCGGTCACCGAATTGTATCTGGCACTTGAAAGGGTGTGTTTTATTAAGTATTCGGTTCTAGTTGTCATAAGGTCAAGGTACAACTCCGGGTCGTCCTTTGACCGAGGGACACGGCTATTCGAATAGATAAACTTCCCTGCAGGGGTGCACCACATAACCCAACATGCTTGATCCCTCTGGCCGGACACACTTTCCTGTGTCATGCCCGGCCTCGGTAGATCAACACGTCGTAGCCCTACCTAGGCACAACAGAGAGGTCAGCACCCCGGTCTAAATCCTATGCACGCAAGGGTCTGGGCCCATCGCCCATTGCACACCTGCACGTTGTGTGGGCGGCCGGAAGCAGACCTAGCCTCCCTAATACAAGAGCAGGCGTTGCAGTCCAATCTAGCACACGCCGCTCAGTCGCTGACGTCAAGAAGGCTTCGGCTGATACCATGACATCGAGTGCCCATAATTGTTCCCGCATAGTGATGTATACTACACAACCTTCTTCTTGTAGACGTTGTTGGGCCTCCAAGTGCAGAGGTTTATAGAACAGTAGCAAATATCCCACAAGTGGATGACCTAAGGTTTATCAATCCGTGGGAGGCGTAGGATGAAGATGGTCTCTCTCAAACAACCCTGCAACCAAATAGCAAAGAGTCTCTTGTGTCCCCAACGCACTCAATACAATGGTAAATTGTATAGGTGCACTAGTTCGGCGAAGACATGGTGATACAAGTGCAATATGGATGGTAGATAAAGGTTTTTCTAATCTGAAAATATAAAAACAGCAAGGTAGCAAGAGATAAAAGTGAGCACAAACGGTATTGCAATGCGTTGAAACAAGGCCTAGGGTTCATACTTTCACTAGTGCAAGTTCTCTCAACAATAATAACATAATTGGATCATATAACTATCCCTCAACATGAAACAAAGAGTCACTCCAAAGTCACTAATAGCGGAGAACAAACGAAGAGGTTATGGTAGGGTACGAAACCACCTCAAAGTTATTCTTTCTGATCGATCTATCATAGTCCGTAGTAAAATAACATGAAGCTATTCTTTCCGTTCAATCTATCATAGAGTTCATACTAGAATAACACCTTAAGATACAAATCAACCAAAACCCTAATGTCACCTAGATACTCCAATGTCACCTCAAGTATCCGTGGGTATGATTATACGATATGCATCACACAATCTGAGATTCATCTATTCAACCAACACAAAGAACTTCAAAGAGTGCCCCAAATTTTCTACCGGAGAGTCAAGACGAAAACATGTGCCAACCCCTATGCATAAGTTCACGAGGTCACGGAACTCGGAAGTTGATCACCAAAACATACATCAAGTGGATCACATGATATCCCATTGTCACCATAGATAAGCACGTGCAAGACATACATCAAGTGTTCTCAAATCCTTCAAGACTCAATCCGATAAGATAACTTCAAAGGGAAAACTCAATTCATCACAAGAGAGTAGAGGGGGAGAAACATCATAAGATCCAACTATAATAGCAAAGCTCGCGATACATCAAGATCGTACCACCTCAAGAACACGAGAGAGAGAGAGAGATCAAACACATAGCTACTGGTACATACCCTCAGCCCGAGGGTGAACTACTCCCTCCTCATCATGGAGAGCGCCGGGATGATGAAGATGGCCACCGGAGAGGGATTCCCCCCTCCGACAGGGTGCCGGAACGGGTCTGGATTGGTTTTCGGTGGCTACAGAGGCTTCTGGCGGCGGAACTCCCGATCTATTCTGTTCCTCGAAGTTTTTAGGGTATATGGATATATATAGGCGAAATAAGTCGGTCAGGGGAGCCACGAGGGGCCCACGAGGGTGGGGGCACGCCCAGGGGGTAGGGCGCGCCTCCCTGCCTCGTGGCCACCTCGAAGCTTCCCTGACGTCTACTCCAAGTCTTCTGGATTGCTTCTGTTCTGAAAATAACTCTCGCGAAGGTTTCATTTCGTTTGGACTCCGTTTGATATTCCTTTTCTTCGAAACACTGAAATAGGCAAGAAAACAACAATTTGGGCTGGGCCTTCGGTTAATAGATTAGTCCCAAAAATAATATAAAAGTGTAAAATAAAACCCATTAACATCCAAAACAGATAATATAATAGCATGGAACAATCAAAAATTATAGATACGTTGGAGACGTATCAGCATCCCCAAGCTTAATTCCTGCTCGTCCTTGAGTAGGTAAATGATAAAAACAGAATTTTTGATGTGGAATGCTACCTAACAAATTTATCCATGTAATTCTCTTTATTGTGGCAAGAATATTCAGATCCATAAGATTCAAGAAAAAAGTTTAATATTGACATAAAAATAATAATACTTCAAGCATACTAACTAAGCAATCATGTCTTCTCAAAATAACATGGCCAAAGAAAGCTATCCCTACAAAATCATATAGTCTGGCTATGCTCTATATTCATCACACAAAATATTTAAATCATGCAGAACCCTGATGACAAGCCAAGCAATTGTTTCATACTTTTGATGTTCTCAAACTTTATCAATCTTCACGCAATACATGAACGTGAGCCATGGATATAGCACTATAGGTGGAATAGAATGGTGGTTGTGGAGAAGAGAAAAAGGAGAAGATAGTCTCACATCAACTAGGCGTATCAACGGGCTATGGAGATGCCCATCAATAGATATCAATGTGAGTAAGTTGGGATTGCCATGCAACGGATGCACTAGAGCTATAAGTGTATGAAAGCTCAAAAAGAAACTAAGTGGGTGTGTATCCAACTCGCTTGCTCACGAAGACCTAGGGCACTTTGAGGAAGCCCATCATTGGAATATACAAGCCAAGTTCTATAATGAAAAATTCCCACTAGTATATGAAAGTGACAACATAGGAGACTCTCTATCATGAAGATCATGGTGCTACTTTGAAGCACAAGTGTGGTAAAAGGATAGTAGCATTGCCCCTTCTCTCTTTTTCTCTATTTTTTTCTTTTTCTGGGCCTTTTTTGCCTCTTTTATTTTTTTTTCTTTTTATTTTTCGTCCGGAGTCTCATACCGACTTGTGGGGGAATCATAGTCTCCATCATCCTTTCATCACTGGGACAATGCTCTAATAATGATGATCATCACACTTTTATTTACTTACAACACGAGAATTACAAATCGATACTTAGAACAAAATATGACTCTATATGAATGCCTCCGGCGGTGTACCGGGATGTGCAATGACTCATGAGTGACATGTATGAAAGAATTATGAACGGTGGCTTTGCCACGAATACGATGTCAACTACATGATCATGCAAAGCAATATGACAATGATGGAGCGTGTCATAAACGGAACGGTGGAAAGTTGCATGGCAATATATCTCGGAATGGCTATGGAAATGCCATAGTAGCTAGGTATGGTGGCTGTTTTGAGGAAGATAATTGGTGGGTTTTATGGTACCGGCGAAAGTTGCGTGGTACTAGAGAGGCTAGCAATGGTGGAAGGTTGAGAGTGCATATAATCCATGGACTCAACATTAATCATAAAGAACTCACATACTTATTGCAAAAATCTATTAATTATCGAAACAAAGTATTACGCGCATGCTCCTAGGGGGATAGATTGGTATGAAAAGACCATCGCTCATCCTCGACCGCCACTCATAAGGAAGAAAATCAATAAATAAATCATGCTCCGACTTCATCACATAACGGTTCACCATACGTGCATGCTACGGGAATCACAAACTTTAACACAAGTTCCTCAAATTCACAACTACTCAACTAGCATGACTCTAATATCACCATCTCCATATCTCAAAACAATTATCAAGTTCCTCAATGGTGGAAGTTTTTATTATTGCCATGTTGTTCTAAAGGACTCTCAAAATAATATAAGTGAAGCATGAGAGATCAATTATTTCTATGAAATAGAACCACCGCCGTTCTCTAAAAAGATATAAGTGAAGCACTAGAGCAAATGACAAACTACTCCACAAGATATAAGTGAAGATCAATGAGTAGTCGAATAATTATGCAACTATGTGAAGACTCTCTAACATTTAATAATTTCAGATCTTGGTATTTTATTCAAACAGCAAGAAAAACAAAAGAAAATAAAATGACGCTCCAAACAAAACACATATCATGTTGTGAATAAAAATATAGCTCCAAGTAAAGTTACCGATAGACAAAGACGAAAGAGGGGATGCCTTCCGGGGCATCCCCAAGCTTAGGCTCTTGGTTGTCCTTGAATATTACCTTGGGGTGCCTTGGGCATCCCCAAGCTTAGGCTCTTGCCACTCCTTATTCCATAGTTCATCGAATCTTTACCCAAAACTTGAAAACTTCACAACACAAAACTCAACAGAAAACTCGTAAGCTCCGTTAGTATAAGAAAATAAATCACCACTTAGGTACTGTTGTGAACTCATTCTAAATTCATATTGGTGTAATATCTACTGTATTACAATTCTCTATGGTTCATACCATCTGATACTACTCATAGATTCATCAAAATAAGCAAACGACACATAGAAAACAGAATCTGTCAAAAACAGAACAGTCTGTAGTAATCTATAGGTTTAGAATACTTCTGTAACTCTAAAAATCCTGAGAAATTAGGAAGTCCTAGGAAATTTGTATATTGATATACTGCAGTTGGAATTGGTATTTTATCTCTCTCTGGTAAAATATTAAAATTATTATCGTGAGTGCGTACTTTCTGTTTTTTACAGCAAGATCAAATAACAATCACCCAAGAAGATCCTAAAGGCTTTACTTGGCACAAACACTAATTAAAACATAAAACCACATCTAAACGGAGGCTAGATGAATTATTTATTACTAAACAGGAACAAAAAGCAAGGAACACAAATGAAGTTCGGTTGCCTCCCAACAAGCGCTATCGTTTAACGCCCCTAGCTAGGCATGATGATTTCAACGATGCTCATATAAAAGATAAGAATTGTAACATAAAGAGAGCATCATGAAGAATATGACTAGCAAAATTAAGTCTAACCCACTTCCTATGCATAGGGATTTTGTGAGCAAACAACTTATAGGAACAATAATCAACTAGCATAGGAAGGCAAAACAAGCATAACTTCACAACCTTAAGCACATAGAGAGGAAACTTGATATTATTGCAATTCCTACAAGCATATATTCCTCCCTCAAAATAATTTTCAGTAGCATCATGAATGAATTCAACAATATAACCAGCACCTAAAGCATTCTTTGCACTACAAGCATAGAAAATTTACTACTCTCTACATAAGCAAAATTCTTCTCAATCGGAATAGTGGGAGTATCATAAGAGACTCGAATACTATAAATTGTTTCCACATTAAAAGAGTAATGTTCAGAAAAAGGGTAATCATAATCATGACAAGTTTTATAAATATAATCATCACTACTTTTTATAGCATAAGTATCATCACAATAATCATCATAAGTAGCAACTTCGTTCTCATCATAATCAATTGAAACCTCTTCCAAGAGAGTGGAATCATTACTAAATAAAGTCATGACCTCTCCAAATCCACTTTCATAATTATCACAATAAGATTCAATATCCTCCAAGATAGTGGGATCGTTACTTCCTAAAGTTTACACTCTTCCAAACCCACTTTCATCAATATAATCATCATAAGTAGGAGGCATGCTATCATCATAATAAGTTTGCATATCAAAACTTGAGAGACTACAAATATCATCTTCATTAAACATAGCATCCCCAAGATTAGGACAAACATTAATTGCAGCAAATATATTTTCAAACTTGTCATTCTCATCAAACATAGCATCCCCAAGCTTGGGCATTTTTATATCATAAGCATAATCACTCTCATCGTTAATAGTATGGATAGCACCAATAGTATAACAATTATCATCATCACAATGAGTAATAGGAGCAACATCATTTGGGAGGGATACATTTTTACCTTTGCTTCTCCGTCTTTTCTTTTTCTTCTTCACATCATGTGTGGGTTCAATCCTCTTTTTGGAGCTCCTTATTGATGAGATTGGTTCAATAGAAGGCTCCTCCTCGTTACCTGATTCATCATAAGAAATAATAGGAGGATATTGGGAAGCCTCTTCCCTTTCATTAGTATTATCTTCATCCTCTATTTGTTTTCTTTTCTTTATGTAATTGGCAATATAAGGATTTTCAATGCAATTCACCGCACAATACATAAAAATTTCTTCTAGATCAATATCGAGGAATTTCTCAAGGTTATATTCTGGAATATGCTTAGTTATATGTTTCATTTCTTCATAACCCAAAAGCAAACTAAGTTCATTATGATGTGCAAGGGAAATCAAATCATCACAATTTTTGGACACAATACGATCATGAAACAATTTGCATTTGAGATTTAAATGACCATGTTCATTGCAAAGTTCACAAGTATGGTGAAGAAATTTTAAATTTTCAGCACAAACATCTAGCCTTTCTTGCAACCATTTAGTTTCCAAATACTTATGCCTCTTGCAAAATCTATCTTCCCTATTTGGTGTGTACTTGCAAACTCTATGCACTCCACAAAAATTGACATGCTTATAAGAGACATTTTCATTATGACTAGTGCAATCATCATTAGTACTATGGATATTCAAGGAGTTCATACTAACAACATTGCAATCATGCTCATCATTCAAAGATTTAGTGTCAAACCTTTTATAGACTTCTTCTTCTAGCACTTGAGCACAATTTTCCTTTCCATCATTCTCACGAAAGATATTAAAAAGATGAAGCGTATGAGGCAAACTCAATTCCATTTTTTTGTAGTTTTCTTTTATAAACTAAATTAGTGCTAAAACAAGAAACAAAAAGATTCGATTGCAAGATCTAAAGATATACCTTCAAGCGCTAACCTCCCCGGCAACGGTGCCAGAAAAGAGCTTGATGTCTACTACACAACCTTCTTCTTGTAGACGTTGTTGGGCCTCCAAGTGCAAAGGATTGTAGAACAGTAGCAAATTTCCCTCAAGTGGATGACCTAAGGTTTATCAATGCGTGGGAGGCGTAGGATGAAGATGCTCTCTCTCAAACAACCCTGCAACCAAATATCAAAGAGTCTCTTATGTCCCCAACACACCCAATACAATGGTAAATTGTATAGGTGCACTAGTCCGGCGAAGATATGGTGATACAAGTGCAATATGGATGGTAGATAAAGGTTTTTGTAATCTGAAAATATAAAAACAGCAAGGTAGCAAGCGATAAAAGTGAACACAAACGGTATTGCTATGCATTGAAACAAGGCCTAGGGTTCATACTTTCACTAGTGCAAGTTCTCTCAACAATAATAACATAATTGGATCATATAACTATCCCTCAACATGCAACAAAGAGTCACTTCAAAGTCACTAATAGCGGAGAACAAACGAAGAGCTTATGGTAGAGTACAAAACCACCTCAAAGTTATTCTTTCTGATCGATCTATCATAGAGTCCATAGTAAAATAACATGAAGCTATTCTTTTCGTTCAATCTATCATAGAGTTCATACTAGAATAACACCTTAAGATACAAATCAACCAAAACCCTAATGTCTCCTAGATACTACAATGTCACCTCAAGTATCTTTGGTATGATTATACGATATGCATCACACAATCTCAGATTCATCTATTCAACCAACACAAAGAACTTGAAAGAGTGCCCCAAAGTTTCTACCGGAGAGTCAAGACGAAAACATGTGCCAACCCCTATGCATAAGTTCACAAGGTCACAGAACTCGCAAGTTGATCACCAAAACATACATCAAGTGGATCACATGATATCCCATTATCACCACAGATAAGCACGTGCAAGACATACATCAAGTGTTCTCAAATCCTTAAAGACTCAATCTGATAAGATAACTTCAAAGGGAAAACTCAATTCATCACAAGAGAGTAGAGGGGGAGAAACATCATAAGATCCAACTATAATAGCAAAGCTCACGATACATCAAGATCGTACCACCTCAAGAACACGAGAGAGAGAGAGAGAGAGATCAAACACATAGCTACTAGTACATACCCTCAGCCCCGAGGGTGAACTACTCCCTCCTCGTCATGGAGAGCACCGGGATGATGAAGATGGCCACCAGAGAGGGATTTCCCCCTCTGGCAGGGTGCCAAAACGGGTCTAGATTGGTTTTCGGTGGCCACGGAGGCTTCTGGTGATGAAACTCCCGATCTATTCTGTTCCTCGATGTTTTTAGGGTATATGGATATATATAGGCGAAAGAAGTCAGTCAGGGGAGCCACAAGGGGCCCACGAGGGTGGGGGCGCGCCTAGGGGGTAGGGCGCGCCTCCCTGCCTTGTGGCCACCTTGAAGCTTCCCTGACGTCTACTCCAAGTCTTCTGGATTGTTTCTGTTTGAAAAATAACTCTCCTGAAGGTTTCATTCCATTGGGACTCCGTTTGATATTCCTTTTCTTCGAAACACTGAAATAGGCAAGAAAACAGCAATTTGGGCTGGGCCTCCGGTTAATAGGTTAGTCCCAAAAATAATATAAAAGTGTAAAATAAAGCCCATTAACATCCAAAACATATAATATAATAGCATGGAACAATAAAAAATTATAGATACGTTGGAGATGTATCACGTAGTTGGTTAGTGCGCATAGGCCAGTGGCCAGACTCAGATCAAATACCTAGATCTCATTAAGCGCGTTAATTGATGTAACCACGGACGCCGATGAGGGGCCAGGCCCACCTCTCACCTTGCTGGTCTCAACCTGCTCTGTCGCTCTGCCACAAAGTAACAGTCGGGAGCCGTCGGGAACCCAGGCCCACCACTACCGGGATGGAACCACCTGTCCTTTCAGCCCCCACTTCGGAATCACTTGCGGGTACTCTACGAGCTGACCCGACTTTAGTCACCACCTGTATCATATAATATGTATGTAATTATATACCCATGATCACCTCCCGAGTGATCATGGCACGGTAGTATAGCATGGCCGACGGACAAGAATGTAGGGCCACTGATGAAATACTAGCATCCTATACTAAGCATTTAGGATTGCAGGTAAAGGTAACAACAGTAGTAGCAAGGACAGGCTATGCATTAGGATAGGATTAACAGAAAGAAGTAACATGCTACACTACTCTAATGCAAGCAGTAGAGAGAAGAATAGGCGATATCTGGTGATCAGGGGGGGGGGGGCTTGCCTGGTTACTTTGGCAAGAAGGGTTCATCGTCGATGTAGTCGATCACAGGGATACCGGCAGCGGTCTCAGGGTCTACCGGAAAGAAGTAACGGAGGGGGACACAATAAATAATAGAGAAATCAAAGCAGCACAAAGCATAACAAGACAATATGCGGTGCTAGAGGTGACCTAACGCGGTACTAGGTGATACCGGCAAAAGGGGGCAAACATTCGGGAAAGTATCCCCGGTGTTTCATGATTTCGCACAGATGAACCAGAGGGGGAAAGTTGTGTGTTCGCTATGCTAGGGATGCGCGGCGGATGAACGGACTGCGTATTCGGATTCGTCTCATCGTTCTGAGCAACTTTCATGTACAAAGTTTTTCGATCCGAGCTACGGATGAATTTCTACAATTTTTTGTAGTTTTTAAACATTTTTTGGAATCCCTGAAAATTAGCTAAGTTCTCAGTTTTAAACATCACTTAGTTGTTTTGAGCTAGAATTTTGTGCATCCTTTGAATTAGTGCCTTATATCAAATCTGGGCACTCTGTTGTGATCTACATGACGGTCTCAGGTCCATCTACAATAGTGTCCATTTGCTTGCTCAAATATTTGTTTGAAAAGTGCTATTGGATGTCAATTCCAGAATCTGTTTTTCAGTTCTTCCGGTTAACAGAACATAGATATTTGTAATTTTCATAGGAATTAATCCGGGTAACTTTTGGATTTGGCCCAATGGGAAGAATTGAACCCTGTCAAGTGCACTACCCGCACATATTTATTTCAGCAATGTTAAGCTTTGTTTAGTTGCTGTTCTGAGACTGTACAGGGGGCTAATCAATGTAATTTTAGAAAATCTAGCCTCATCTATAGTAAAAGCAACAGCAGTAGACAGAGTAAAACAGTGGCTCAACTAGCAGGAGCAGCAGCGGCAAGCAGAAGTTGTGCAGCAGCAACAGCAGCGACCCGGGGCAGCACGAGCGAGCGCGGAGGCACGGACAAGCGTGGGTGATGCACGCGGGGACACATGGGGGCGTGGCAGGACGTGTGGCTTGGCGCTGGCACGGCGCTGGTGGCTACGGGCGGCAACGGCGCAGGCGGGCGGCGCGAGCGGCGGCAGTAGAAGCAGCAGTAGGCAGTGGCAAAAGCAAGAGCAGCGGCAGCAACAATAGCTACAAGAAGAGTAGCAGCAAAGCAATGGCTAAGCTGCGGCACAGGTGCAGCACAGCACGCACGCACATACACATACGCGGGGTCTCATAAGAGCTCGGTGACGGCGGTTTCGACGACTAATCAATAACAGGGAGTGGGGGTTTCAGGAGAGTGGCTCACTAAGGTGCTCGATGATGAGCTCGGGAGGTCGGGGTTGGACCGGAGCCGTGGCAAACGATGTCGGATGCCAGCGACGTACGCAACGAATTTGTGCTCCATGCCGAATGTACGGCGCGGCCTGGCTTGATTCAACGGTCGTAGAAGAAGGAGACAAGGATGGGGAGGCTCCTGGTGATCTTCTCATGGCGCTGGGAGGGCAGTGACCGCGGGGTCGACGAGGATGAAGTGACGGCGGCTCGGCAGTGCCTTGCGGGGAATAAAGTGGTGCAGGGAGGAACAACAGAGAGGGCTAGGGTTGTCCCTAGGGTTTGGGGTGATATTAACCTAGCACCAAACCACGGGATGCACGCCACGTGAGGCATCTCGTCCGTGGGCGGCCATGGCGCCTCTGCCTCCTACCTTGTCGGGAGGTGGAAGAAAAGGTCGACCAGGTGGGCTGGGCCTGGTACAGTTAAGTGTTGGGCTTCACACTGTAGCACTAGGCTTTAGGTGCATAGTGTGTGCTTTTCTCTTTAATCTATCTGTAATTTAAAAAGCTATTGCTTTGTAATTAATTTGGGCACCATTTCATTTGTTAGATGTGATATTTACCACAAAAATACTTGGCTACGTTCTAGGCTGGCACAAAAAATTTGGGGCCAAAACAAGTTGTTCAAATTTAGTTTTAAATTTATGTGTGTATATTTAACATTGCAAGCCCTGTTTTAAATAGGTTAAGGGCATTTTAAAAATTCAAAAGATGGTGGTTTCTACATGAAAATTACTTAGTGAATACTTGCATGATCTCAAACATTTTAGTTTTTTTCGATTTTAGGAAATATTTTATTTGTCTTTATTTTAAATTTGAAAATGGCTTTGATTTTTATCAAGTGGCAATTTGGCTTAGTTAAACATGATGACATGGCACCATTAGAGTGAGGTCACTGTAGCATGACACTGGGGGTGTTACAATTACCTAGGGACAAATGATTTTCTTGTTGACAAAAGCTACCTACTTTTATTGCCTTGCAATTTATTCATAGTTTTATTCTCGCAAAGTACTTGTAGTTTTATTCTTGTGAAATAGTTTCATACTTGTTTTAGGTAAAGCAAATGTCAAGTGTGCGTAGAGTTGTATCAGTGGTCGATAGAACTTGAGGGAATATTTGTTCTACCTTTAGCTCCTCGTTGGGTTCGACACTCTTATTTATTGAAAAAGGCTACAAACGATCCCCTATACTTGTGGGTTATCACATACTTTCGAGTATTTGGCTCAAAGTGTTACATCCTTGATAAGTATCATCGCTCGAAATTTTCCCCTAAATCTCATGAAGGTTTCCTACTCGGTTATGGCTCAAACTCTCACACTTACCGTTTCTACAACAATTTCACCCGAAAGGTTGAAGAGACGGTAGATGTGAATTTTGATGAATCTAACAGCTCACAAGTAGAGCAATTGCCAATTGATGTAGGAGACAAAGATCCTTCGGAAGCAATCCCAGATTTTTCCACTGGCAAGATTCGTCCAAAGGAGGTGAAGGAGAGTACCTCGTCCGTTCAAGTGGAAGCCTCAATTTCACACCAAGGTGAACCACAAGTTGATTTGGAGGCATCCACAAGTGGAACACATCAAGACGGAGGAAGTGAGGAAGTACAACAAGAAGAACCACCTCGACCTCCCTCTCCACCTCCAGAAGAGAACGCCAATGCCAACAACAATGAAGAAAAGGAGGAAGAAGAAGACAATGAAGAGGATGTTCCACCCCAGCCCAAACAAAAGCTCTCACGAGTTAGAGCAAGAGTCACAAGAGACCATCCCATTGAACAAATCTTTGATGATATTCAAACTGGGAGAATTACTCACTCTAAAACTCGTTTAGCTAACTTTTGTGAACATTAATCATTCATTTCTAGTATTGAACTGTTGGATCACGGGTTCCGGCAGACCCTTGAGGTTCGAACACTCGGGTGCGCGCGAACGTTTTCTCCCTATCGATCCACGTCCTAGCTCACTAAGATCTTGCGGACGAACTCAACAAACTCACAACACAGAAAGACACAAGATTTACACTGGTCCGGGACACTGTTGTGGTGTAATACCCTACTCCAGTGTGGTGGTGGTGGATTGCCTCTTGGGCTGATGATGAACCGTACAAGGGGAAGAACAACCTCCTGAGGTTGAGGTGTTCTTGTGCTTAGCGAACTTGTGTGGGCGGAATGCCTCTCGGTCTGATCTCGATCTGATCGTCTCTTTTTCCCTACTGTGGTGGCTAGTTCTACTTATATAGGCCCTGGTCCTCTCCCCAAATATTGAGCGGGAAGGGAGCCAACAACGGCCAATTCGAAAGGGGACAGCTAGCACAAGTTATCCTGACAAAAGGTGGTCTTCGTCTGCCAAAGGTTCTGGTGGTGACGCCGTCTTGGGCTCCATGGTGACCTCCGTCTTGCCGTCCTTCTGGTCTTGGTCTCGTTGCACCAATATGGAAACCTTTGCTTGATGCCTCAGTACTCCGCGCCTATGCTTGCCCCCTTGGTACCAAAGAGGAAGCAAGGACACTGCGCACGCTGGCGCCCACCTGGTCTCGATCGTCATGGCTCACGTCACAAGGACCTCGCGAGGTTTGCCTTGCCTTGATCTCTCCGCCCCTCGCGAGCCTGCCTGGCGAGGCCGCTCCTGAGGAGGTCTTGCGTCGTCTGCCTCGTGAAGCTTGGCCCCTCGCGAGGGTCTTGAATGCCTTGTCGATGAAGATGGGTCGTACAAACCTGCCAGCCCAGCCACGCCGCGGGCCGTAGCACTACAAAAAAAGACACATCCGTGACATTTTGGGCCGAATGAAATTTTTTTCTATCATACATATGACACTTCTATGATGATAATTGTGACAAAACCCAGTATCATCATAGATGTGGTGGGCTCCTACTTCTATGACAAAAAATCATGACAGAAAATGGGCTTTTCGTCCTGGGCGGGCCAAAGACGCAGCTGCATGACATTCTTTGGGCCGTCCATGACGGAAAAGCCGTGGTAGAAGCGAGGGGGAGGAAAATTTCGGGGAGTTCCCGGTTACGGTGGGAGGTCGAGGGCCGAGCGATGCGCGTTTCTCTCGTACAAGTATGCGCGTGTGTGCGAGGCATTGGCTCTAACTGAACCCGAGCGAGGCATTGGGCTCTAACTGAACCCGAGCGATTGCACTGTAGGCTACGCATTACTGAACCTGAGCGATCGATCGATGGCTGTTAACTGAACCCGATCGAGCGATTCCTTCGCTACTGCTGCTAACTGAAGCCGATCGATGCTGCCTCTGGATGAACAGTGAGCGTTGCGGGGGGGTTTGGATGAATAGTTCCCGGTGGGAGTGGATGAACAGGACCCCGTGGTGTTGCCTCTGGATGAACAGGACCCCGATCAATCGAGCCAGTTGGGGCTGGATGAACAGGACCCCGTGGAGGGCTGGATGAACAGGACCACCCCGTGGAGGGCAGGATGAACAGTAGCCCGTGGAGGGGTGGTTGAACAGGAGCCCGTGGAGAGGGTTGGTTGAACAGTAGCCGGTGGAGTAGCGCGCGGTGGAGGCTGGATGAACAGGAGCCCGTGGATGAACAGTCGCAGGTGGAGGCTGGAGGAGGTCGACGGTGGATGAACAGTAGCTCGTGGAGGCTGGAGGGGGTCGACAGTGGAGATGAACAGTATCCCGTGGAGTCCCGTTTTGCGGTACGCCACACCCCTCCCGATGAACAGGACCCCCGTTTCGACCGTAGCGCTCCAACACAAGTCCGTTTCATCCGTTTTGCGGTATGCCACACCCCTCCCGATCAACAGGACCCCCGTTTCGACCGTAGGAGGTCCGTTTCCTCCGTTTTGCGGTACGCCAGACCCCTCCCGATGAACAGGATCCCGTTTCGAACGTGGCCGGTCGAACACAAGGCCGTTTCCTCCGTTCTGCGGTACGCCAGGCCTCGTTTCCATCGCTTGTTCTGTCCAAGCCCTCCCGATGAACACGACTGTCGGTGTCAAAACCGGCGGATCTCGGGTAGGGGGCCCCGAACTGTGCGTCTAGGCCGGATGGTAACAGGAGGCAAGGGACACGATGTTCTACACAGGTTCGGGCCCTCTTGATGGAGGTAAAACCCTACGTCCTGCTTGATTAATATTGATGATATGGGTGTTACAAGAGTAGATCTACCACGAGATCAGGGAGGCTAAACCCTAGAAGCTAGCCTACGGTATGATTGTATGTTATGATTGTTGTCCTACGGACTAAAACCCTTCGGTTTATATAGACACCGGAGAGGGTTGGGGTTACACAAGGTCGGTTACAAAGGAGGAGATATCCATATACGTATTGCCTAGCTTGCCTTCCACGCCAAGTAGAGTCCCATCCGGACACGAGACGAAGTCTTCAATCTTGTATCTTCATAGTCTAAGAGTCCGGCCAGTGGAGATAGTCCGGCTGTCCGGAGACCCCCTAATCCAGGACTCCCTCAGTAACCCCCGAACCAGGCCTCAATGACGATGAGTCCGGCGCGCAGTATTGTCTTCGGCATTGCAAGGCGGGTTCCTCTCCAAATTCTGTGTACCTGTCCAAATAATGTCTGGTTTCTTGTGAAGGTTTGTACTCCTTGGCTTCTACGCCCAATAATGGCTACTTTCCATGTGTCGAGCGAATGTGAAGAGCCAGGATGTTTTCACATTTACCCCCCTAGTTGTGTGAATGAGCCGCCTATTTAAACAGACGAGGATTCAGATCCAAATCACACCATCCTCCCTTGGTGAGCCTTCATCGGAGCACACCCGACAAAAATCCATTCCATCATGGCCGGTTGACGCAGCTCCTCCTCTCGCACCCCTAGCTCCAAGCCTGGAGATTGGGAGAAATGTTCCGTCCCGCACAGCAAATTAGTGATGCTTCAGTCCAAGGGATTTCTTCCCCCAGCGTACCTGGTCCCGGTTCGAATCGGGCTTGCCACCTATAATGGCGGAGAGCAAGCGGAGAGCCTTCCCAATCCCTCCAAGGGAGAGCGGGTTTGCCTTGTCCCTTATTTGGTAAGAGGGCTCGGATTTCCAATTCATCCATTTCTCCGGGGGCTCCTTGAGTTCTACGGCCTCCAGTTGCACAATCTTACGCCTGCCTCCCTGCTGCATATCGCGGGATTCGTAGCCCTTTGCGAGTTGTTTTTGGGCTGTGAAGCTCATTTCGCTCTGTGGAAGAAGTTGTTCTGCCTTGTGCCCCGTTCTTAGAAGGGATCAATATACCAAGTGGGCGGAGCCGAAGTGTGGCATATTGCCGGGACCGGATACCTGCCCGGGACCCCGAAGAAGACATCCGAAGACTGGCCTTCAGAATGGTTTTATATAGAAGACGTCACCCTCCTGGATCCTATTTGGATCGGCCTTCCTGAGTTTGACAACGCCCCTTTGAAGAAGCGCCGGAGCTGGCGTCCACGGAGCTCCCTGGAGGAAGATGACAGGGACATTCTTTACCTGATGAGCCGGATAAGTTTTTTAGCTCGATCCGGATTGACCATGATCGAGGTCATGGCCACATGCATCATGCGGGGGGTGCAGCCGCTTCGGTATAGAGGCCACCCCATGTGGGATTTCAACGGGGAGGATGACGCTACCCGCCACGGCCGCAAAGGGCCGGGATCAGCTGCCGATCTAATAAAGATATTATCCACTTTATACAAGGGAGAAGAGGAGGAATTCCTTCGTGTCAACCCGCAGGGCGGATTTTCTATGTACAATCCTCCGAGCTGGGTAAGCGGAGACTTTTTATCGCCCATCCATTTCGTATTCCCGTAGTTAAGTATTTATTCTAGCGATTTCATCGCAGGAGCTGCGCCAGGCAATAAAGGAGATAAACAGCCCTCCTCCACAACCCGAGGACCCTGGACGGTCCCTTGACCCAGCCTCCCAGGACGATCCGGACATATCTGTGGAGCTGATCGATGGGGTATTTTACCAATGGAGTAATGACAACACCTTGGTGGCCATTACGGTCGACTACCCTGGGCTAGTTCCAGCCTCATAGGTGACTGAGACCGAAGTCCCGGCACTTAAAAAGGGATCTGTCCTTGCGCTTTTTGATTGCCGTATAACAGCCGTGTTTTGTAGGGGAGGTCCTCCGGGCAGAAGGCCGAGCCCGTGGCAACTAGCCAACAAGGGGCCGCAAGGCCAGGCGGGCTGAAAAGACCCGCAGTCCGGATTGAGACGCCAGCGCAGCGGTACGGTGCGCCGTCTTTATTGCAAGCCATTATTCTCAGAGGCATACTGACGCCCATGCCTTCTTTTTAGGAAAAAGAGCGCTCGCCGGACTATACCCGGAGAGGCTACCCATCGCGCCTCCACCAGCCAGGCTCCAAGGCCGGATTCAGAGGCGGGAACAAATATGAGGCGTGCACCGGGCAGTCCTCCGATAGAGGATGCAGACAAACTGTCCGCCACCAATTCCGAGGTGGAAAGTGCCATGAACCACAGGCGTCGCCAGACTGTTCTTCGTGACGCTTGTTTCTCCCAAGAGGCATTAGATGCCTTCAGCTCGGGAGACGCGCACCTCAGTGCCGCTCAAAATGGTCTAGCCAGAGCCACGAAGCAGTATGTAAAAGACATATGGGTGAGAAAATTTGATGATTATATATATCAGTAGCCCCTGAGACTTGAAACAGTTAAGATAATTGATTTACGGATCATTTGTTATGCAGGTTCTTACAAAAAAGAATACTCAACTGTCCCAGGAGCTGGAAGAGTGCAAGGCCCAACTTCAGGCCGCACTGGCCGCGGCAGGGGAGCCCAAAGAGACCCCCTCTGGTAACATATCCTTCGAATGATAAGTATCATATTTAGAATGCGGCGTATATGCCGATCTGACGATAAAATTGCAGATGACGCTGGAGTAACTCCGGATAAGCAACAGCTCATACGCCAGCTGAAGGCCGGTGAGAGTGTGCTGACGAGGGTGAGGCAGGAGAAGAATGATCTCCAAGATGCCAACACCAAGCTGGGCGTGGAACTAAAAGATGTTCGTGCCCAACTGTCGGACTCTGTTAAGGAGAATCGGCGGCTTTGACGCGGCATATTTAGTAAGTGCTTGAACGAACTTTGAAAAAAGAGTTCGGCGAGGAAGCTGGCTGACAGAGTTATGTCTGTAGGTATGCTAACAGGTCGTCCTGCTGAGGAGATGCCTGGTTCAACGGGTGATCTTCTTCCCGAGCTCTCGCAGTTGCACGAACGAGTTCGGCAGGTGATGCAAGGCGTCGCCCAGGCCTTGTGGCCGTCCGTCTCCATACCCGAAGGCCTTGGAGAGCTTGCAGAAAAGCTGAAGGGAGCACGGCAGTGCTTCCGATTATGGAAGATATCGGCATGCCGTCAGGGTGCCAGGGAAGCCTGGGCAATGGTGAAGACACGGTACACGAAGGCTGACCCGAACCACATGGCCGAAAGTCGGACCTGTGGGGCCTGATGGCAAGGAGATCCCTGTGAGTTTAGTGTACGGCCAAGTAGAATTGGCCGCAAAGTATTCCCAACAGGACTGTAGACTAGATAGCCTATTGGATGACATTGAAGAGGAATTCAACCAGTCGAATTGACTATGTAATTTTAAAGTGACATGTATGATGCTTTCTAGCCGGATTGTAGATCATTTGTCGTGGCGGACCTTTTCGCTTCAACCTCGGGACCCGACAGTCCGGAGTGTGTCCGAATACCCTCTCGGTTATGTAAGAACCGGGGCATGCGTGGAGACTAGGCGTGGGGGTCATTAGTGCTTTATAAGACAAGTGCCCAACTAGTTATGTTATATTACATGGGTAGTAAGAAACATCTTCCAGATAGAATAGTTCCGTTAAGGGTTCCTTTCCCTGGGTAGGCATGCCCTAAAGTGCATGTCCGGACTACGACAAGAAGCGCAGAAAAAACATCTGGGGGCAGATATGGATAATAAATAAAAGTCATCTTTTGTTCACCGACCGAATATTCTCTTAAGAACGCTAGCTTTCGGCTTCACCCAGTCTGAGGTACACGTCCGGCTGACCCGGCGGTAACAATCGCAGAGGTGCTCCCCTTATGCCCTAGCCGAATTAACGGGAACGTAGGGCATAAATACAAGAGCCAGGCAACCCAGCTTGGCCAAAACTTAAGTCATATCGATGCATATAATGGTGAGAAAAGGTACATGCGGAAGTATAACACATGTGTTGGGCGTGAGGCCCAGGTAAATAATTTAAGCTTCTGTGAAAGAAGCCCCCAGGTATGAAGAGTGCGGCTAGCACATCTGTGATGTATGAATGAGGCACAAGGTGACCCTTGAAGGCCTAGAGAAATAAAAGAAAGAAAGGGAAACAAGACAGATGATGCATATGCAAAAAATGGACAAAGGAAGGGGACTAACATAAAGTCCGGTGCTAGGCGTAGAATCTTCGGAGCCTGGCTGCGTTCCATGGGTTCGGCTCGAGTCGACTAGTCGATGCATCCCGTAGTCGGTACGCTCCACCGGTCAGAACTTGGTCGATGATGAAGGGACCTTCCCATTTGGGCTCTAGCTTGTTCTTTTTCTTATCCGGCAGCCGTAGAACTAGTTCGCCAACGTTATAAGTTTTGGCCCGTACTTCTCTGCTTTGGTATCTGCGAGCCTGTTGCTGGTAAAATGCAGAACGGGCTTTGGCTATGCCATGCTCTTCCTCCAAGGTGTCCAGACTGTCCTACCGATCGAGTCGGCTTCTCTTTCTTCGTACATGCGCACTCGAGGTGAGTCATGAATTATGTCACAAGGCAGCACTGCCTCTGCGCCGTACAACATAAAAATGGTGTATATCCGGTGCTACGATTCGGCGTGGTCCGCAGCCCCCAGAGTACGGAGTCGAGCTCCTCTACCCAGTGCGTGTCAGACTCCGTTAAGGAGCGCACTAATCTGGGTTTAATGCCGCTCATTATAAGACCATTTGCTCGTTCGACTTGACCGTTGGTTTGTGGGTGATAGACTGAAGCATAGTCGAGCTTGATGCCCATTTTGCTGCACCAGAGTTTTACCTCGTCGGTCGTGAAGTTTGTGCCGTTATCAGTGATGATGCTGTGGGGGACGCCGTAACGGTGTACAACCCCGGATATGAAATCTATCACCGGTCCGGATTCGGCTGTTTTAACCGGTTTAGCCTCTATCCATTTGGTGAATTTATCCACCATGACCAATAAGTATTTTTTGTGGGTTCCCCCTTTAAGGGGTCCAACCATGTCGAGCCCCCAGACCGCGAAGGGCCATGTAATGGGGATTGTTTGGAGGGCGGTGGGTGGCATGTGGCTTTGATTAGCAAAGAGCTGGCAACCGGCGCAACGTTGGACCAAGTCCTCTGCGTCTGTCCGGGTCGCTGGCTAATAGAATCCTGTACGGAAGGCCTTGCTTACAAGAGCCCGGGCTGCGGCGTGATGACCGCCGAGTCCGGCGTGAATTTCTGCCAAAAGGTTCCGCCCTTCCTCTTTGGAGATGCACCTTTGAAGGACTCCGGTAGCGCTTTTTTTTACAATTCTCCCTCATGGACCCTGTAGGCTTTGGATCGCCGCACTATGCAGCGTGCCTCATTTTGGTCCTCCGTAAGTTCCTGTCTAGTCAGGTAGGCCAGGAATGGTTCTGTCCATGGGGCAATAATGGCCATTATGTCATGGGCTGATTGTGTTATTTCGGTGGCGGAGCCTCTGATTGTGTCAGAGAGTTTGGTATCGGGTATTTTGGCCGGGTCCGGACTGTTGGTACCGGTGTCCCCTTCCCATGCTACGGATGGCTTGAAAAGCCTTTCCAGAAATATGTTGGGAGGGACCGCGTCGCGTTTTGCACCGATGCGAGCGAGGATATCCGCCGCCTGATTGTTTTCCCGAGCCACATGGTGAAATTCAAGCCCCTCGAACCGAGCTGACATTTTTAGGATGGCATTGCGATAAGTTGCCATTTTCAGATCCTTGGCATCAAAGTCTCCATTTATTTGGGATATCACGAGGTTCGAATCCCCACGCACCTCTAGGCATTGAATGCCCATGGATACTGCCATCCAGAGACCATGTAGAAGGGCCTCATATTCGGCTGCGTTGTTGGAGTCTGTATACATTATCTGTAGTACGTATTGAATGGTGTCTCCTGTTGGGAACGTCAAAACGACGCCAGCCCCCAGACCATCCAACATTTTGGAGCCGTCGAAGTGCATGATCCAGTTTGAATATGTGTCGTACTCTTTAGGGAGTTCGGCTTCCGTCCATTCAGCGACGAAATCAGCCAAAACTTGCGACTTAATAGCTCGCCGTGGCTTGTAGGTTATGTCGAACGGGAGGAGCTCAATGGCCCATTTGGCAATCTGGCCCGTCGCGTCGCGGTTGTTTACAATATCGTTAAGTGGTACTTCCGAGGCTACCATTATCAAACACTCTTGAAAGTAGTGTCGCAGCTTCCGGGATGCCATAAATACCGCGTACGCTATCTTTTCATAATGCGGGTACCGTGATTTGCATGGAGTAAGGACAGTGGACACATAGTAAACCGGCTTTTGAAGGGGGAATTTGTGTCCGTCCGCCTCTCGCTCGACGACGAGTACTGCGCTTACTACTTGATGAGTTGCCGCAATGTATAATAGCATTGGTTCGCCAATGTTTGGCGCGGCCAGGACCGTGTTTGTTGCCAATATGGCTTTTATTTCGTTGAGTCCGGCCGTGGCGGCGTTCGTCCACTCGAAGTGTTCGGTGCGCTGGAGGAGGCGATAAAGGGGTAATGCCTTTTCTCCCAAGCGGGAGATAAAGCGGCTTAGAGCCGCCACGCATCCAGTCAATTTTTGTATTTGTTTGAGGTCTGTTGGGGTAGCCAACTGTGACAACGCTCGGATTTTGGCCGGATTAGCTTCAATACCTCTACTGGAGACAATGAATCCTAGGAGCTTTCCGGCTGGTACGCCGAAAACGCATTTTTCCGGATTGAGCTTGATGTCATATGCTCGGAGGTTGTCGAATGTGAGCCTCAAGTCATCTACTAGAGTTTCGACATGCTTGGTTTTAACGACCACGTCATCTACGTATGACTCCACTGTTTTGCCGATCTGTTTTGCCAGACATGTCTGAATCATGCGCTGATATGTTGCGCCGACGTTTTTTAGCTCGAAGGGCATTGTGTTGAAGCAGAATGGGCCGTATGGTGTGATGAATGCCGTTGCGGCTTGGTCTAGCTCTGCCATTTTAATTTGATGGTAGCTGGAGTATGCGTCGAGGAAACACAATGAATCATGTCCTGCGGTAGCATCGATGATTTGATCGATGCGGGGGAGGGGGAAGGGATCCTTTGGGCAGGCCTTGTTAAGGTCCTTAAAATCGACGCACAAGCGCCAGGATTTGTCGTTCTTTGGTACCATCACCAGGTTTGCTAGCCAGTCCGGATGTTTTATGTCTCTGATGAATCTGGCCTCCAATAGCTTGGCTAGTTCCTCTCCCATGGCTTGTTTTTTAGGCTTGGAGAAACGTCGAAGAGCTTGCTTGACTGGCTTGAATCCTTTTAGGATATTTAGGCTGTGCTCAGCCAGCCTGCGTGGGATTCCTGGCATGTCTGAAGGGTGCCAGGCGAAAATGTCCCGGTTCTCGCGTAGGAACTCTCGCAGTGCGGTGTCGACATCAGGGTTTAATTGTGCCCCGATGGAAGCTATTTTTGTAGGGTCCGTTGGATGGACTTGGAATTTGACTATTTCATCCGCTGGTTTAAAGGAGGTGGACTTGGATCTCTTATCGAGTATCACGTCGTCCCTGTTCACCGTGGAGCGCAGCGCAGTTAGTTCTTTGGCTGCTAGGGCTTCGGATAGTGCCTCAAGGGCCAGTGCAGCTGTCTTATTTTCGGTGCGGAGTGCTATGTCTGGATCACTAACAAGAGTGATGATTCCATTGGGTCCGGGCATTTTGAGCTTCATGTACCCATAATGGGGTATGCCGTGGAAGATTGTAAACGCCTCCCGCCCTAATAGAGCGTGGTATCCACTGCTGAACGGGGCCACCTGGAATGTAATTTCTTCGGACCTGTAATTGTCCGGCGTGCCGAATACCACGTCTAGTGTGACTTTTCCAGCACAGCATGCTTCCTGACTGGGGATGATTCCTCTAAAGGTTGTGCTACTTTGCTCAATGCGGCTCCAGTCTTTTCCATCTTTTGAAGAGTTTCCTCATAGATGAGGTTTAACCCGCTGCCGCCGTCCATGAGTACCTTGGTGAGTCGAAAGTCGTCCACGATTGGATTGAGGACCAGTGCGGCTGGTGCTCGGGCTGTTTGGAATTTAGGTTCGTCACTGGCATTGAAGGTAATAGCCGTGTCACTCCAAGGATTTATTTCTGCTATGTGGCAGATTTCGGCCATGCTGTAGAGTGTTCACTTGCGTCTATTATTTGACACGAAGGTCTCAAAGACCGTTAACGCCGTATTGTTGTCCACGGGATGGTGTTCTGTGGTCTTTGGGAGGAGTAGATCCTCACCACTTTTGGCCACCTGCCGGAGTATCCAACATGCTCTAAGGTTGTGCATTGGTATTGCATCTGCTGTACTATGAATTTTGCAGGGTCCGTTGAGCCATCCCTCCAGTACGGTTCCTTGCCCCGTAGAGGGCTTTTGCTTTTTGGTAGTTAACCTAGGTGTATTGTGATAATGCACCCTTTTATTTTGGACTGGGTTTGTATTCAGGGCCGGATTATCCCAAAATTGTACTTCGGTTTTCCAGGCGCTTTCCATCGCACAGTACTTTCGTACTATGGACACCAAGTCGGCAAAGTGTGTGACTTCGCGATGACTTATGGCGTTGAGGATTCCCTTGTCCGTGCAATTATTGCAGAAGAATGAAATTGCGTCTTCCTCGCGGCAGCCCTTTATCCTGTTCATGACCAGGAGGAATCTGGCCCAGTAATGGTGCACTGTTTCTTCGGGCTCTTGCCTAATTTGGGATAGATCGCGTATGTTTGGGTGGGTGGGTGGAATTGAATCCGAATCCTCACCCCATCTGAGACTCAGGGGCCAAGGAGTTTCCAAACTCGAAAGTTTGGATTCTTGGATGTTTTCCAATAAATCTAGCCCGCTGCTTGATTCTAGGTTCAGGCCTTGAGTGACGTCCTCCCCTCCGCGGGTATCCGGCCTGGAGGGATTGGGAATCCGGACATAGCTAGTCCTTAAGATAGATGAAGGGTTGCCACATTGTTCATCCACCACTGCAACGTGATGGATGACCTGGGGAGAGTTGATCTCTCTTAGATCGGATTTAGGCCCAATCAGATCGTAGTCTGTAGCGACTCCCAGGGCGGTGATGCGATCCAAGAGCTCGTTCAGGGAAGAGAGCTCCATTGGATCTAACTACTCGGCGAGTTCCGAGTTGACGTGAAGATTGCTTTCGATGACCCGAGAAGTCATCGTCGGCGCAGCGGCCGAACGGGCGGTCATAAGAAAACCACCTAGCTGGAGAGTTTGGCCGATAGCCAAAGCTCCCTCAGCGATAGTGCCATCTTTAAAGACGGGATGAGACATCCTTCCTGATGACGATGGCACAGCGGAACTCTCAATGAAAGCACCAATGTCGGTGTCAAAACCAGCGGATCTTGGGTAGGGGGCCCCGAACTGTGTGTCTAGGCCGGATGGTAACAGGAGGCAGGGGACACGATGTTTTACCCAGGTTCGGGCCCTCTTGATGGAGGTAAAACCCTATGTCCTGCTTGATTAATATTGATGATATGGGTGTTAAAAGAGTAGATCTACCACGAGATCAGGGAGGCTAAACCCTAGAAGCTAGCCTACGGTATGATTGTATGTTATGATTGTTGTCCTATGGACTAAAACCCTTCGGTTTATATAGACACCGGAGAGGGTTAGGGTTACACAAGGTCAGTTACAAAGGAGGAGATATCCATATACGTATTGCCTAGCTTGCCTTCCGCGCCAAGTAGAGTCCCATCCGGACACGAGACGAAGTCTTCAATCTTGTATCTTCATAGTCTAACAGTCCGGCCAGTGGAGATAGTCCGGCTGTCCAGAGACCCCCTAATCCATGACTCCCTCAATGACGCATTTTGTTGCCTCCCCATAAACACGACGCATTCTGTTGCCTCCCCATGAACATGACGCATTCCGTTGCCTCCCCATGAACACGACGACGACGTTGTTTCTCCGTTCGGACCCTACCATGTACACGAGCCCTGGCCGTACGTATGCGCGAGTAGGCGTTCGAGACCCCGCCCGTATGTACACATACGTGGACGTATTTTTTTTCTTGCACCCTGGCCGCCTCTACTACGACACGTGCGCGCCTCTACATCGACCAGTATATATGTACGTACACGTTCGCGGCCAGAATGACAACGCTACGTACGCTTCAACCAGGTGGGTCCCGACTGTCAGGCACTTCCTTGCGTGCGAAGATGTAGCTGGTGGGTCCCAACAGTCAGGGGGCGAAATAAGGTGGCCCGTACGGTGGGTCCCGCTGTCAGCTGGAGGAATAATTATTTTGCACGTAATAAGGAGGCACTTCCTTGCTGCGGCCGTGGACCCAGCTGTCAGCCTCTCCACGTACAATCCACGTCCGATGGAAGCCATTCCTTAACCACGTTGACCACGCTGCGCCGAGAGCACCAGGGCGGTGGACGACGGCGAGGCCTAGAAAGGGGACGACGTGGAGCCGTGGAAGACGCGGCAGTGGATGCCCATGCGTAGAGGAGTACGAGGGTTCACTGGTTCGCTGCGGTGTGAGGCTGCCATCGCCGCAGAATAACAGGGGGTGTGGGTGAGTAGAGGGATGGCCTGGCCAGCGGTGGGAGTAGTAGGGGGCGGTGAGGCCTCCGTCGCATCGCAGCCGGCCACGGGAGGCAGGAGCACGAGGCACGACCGGCGCTGGTTTGGGCGGCTAGAGCAAGAAGACTAGAGGTTGAAGAAGCACTACGGCCGTTGGATGGACATCGTACGGTAACTGGAGCTAGAATCGTGCATATTGACTAAGTTGACAAAGCCCTCCGTCCCCGTCAACTTAGTAGGCCCACAAGTCAGCCTCCCACCAAGATGGGTCCCAGCTAGCAGGCGGTATTCATTTTTTTGAGCGTAATAAGGAGGCACTTCCTTGCGTGCGAAGATATAGCTGGTGGGTCCGAGCTGTCAGCGGCGGTAACGTTTTTTTCACGAAATACAGAGGCCCTTTCGGTGGGTCCCTAATGTCAGGTGGAGGAATCATTATTTTGTGCGTAATAAGGAGGCATTTCCTTGCGTGCGGCCGTGGACCCAGCTGTCAGCCTCTCCACGTATAGTCCACTTCAGATGCATGTCGGTCATTGACCACGTTGACCAGGCCGTGCCGAGAGCACCAGGACGGTGGATGACGGCGAGGCCTAGGAAGGGAACGACACGGAGGCAGGGAAGACTCGGCAGTTGTTTCCCACGCGGAGGGGATGATGCAACCCTATGTGTCAACAAAGGAAGAAAGGCCAAGTATATTGTGCCTGCACTACGTCAACAAGTCTCGCAGACAACAAGGTTTGAAACATCTGCGCGACGACATGAAAATATTGTTCACAAACAGAGGTACAAGGTGCCTGCTGCACAGTTCGGCTATGTTGTCAAAGAAGATGCAGAACCGAAGAGGAGCTCGAACTACCATGGTTGTGTGCATACATCTGTTCCAGCTACAATCGGACCTGTTGATTTCAATCGAGGGAGGTATGGTGCACTGCGCATGCAAGTTAAAGTTCCAACACGTACAAATGTTGGTTAGTAAGAGTAGAGGCCTGTGTGCCTAATCGCCGTGCCTAATCGGTCGGTTGTTATTAATTAAATAAAAGTAGAGTTCGGTTAGGATTCTTGAGAGTACTAGTCGGGTACGACTTGGTTTGGAACCGGCCAGAGAGTTATTTATATGTTTTGCATCGTAGCGTCTAGGGGAGTTTTTTTTAATTGGTTTTTGATCCTCATGGACAGAGTCAAGTCGGGGTATCTTCCCTTGACCAGATAATACTAGTTGATGAGTTGAATACTTTGTGTGTTACGGCAAGGAGATTGGAGGCATCTACTTCTAATTTGATGCTGATCTTTTGAAGATCGTCCACGTACTTCCTTTATCGGGTGTGCGTGTTGTTTTTGTGGTGATTGCATCTACAAGATCGCGAGCGCCACGTCGTTTCAGGTGACATCGTACCGTGAAAGATTGGGGAATTTATTCGTGTCGTCGTTTTTCTGTCGACGGTCGCATCAAGTGGTATTCAGAGCAAGGTTGATCACGGTACAATTTTTTTTCCTGCTATTTGATTCAAATGTTTGAAAGATGGTGAACTCGCAGCATGACAAATCTGATCATGAGGAGGTCGATGAGCTTCCGGAGGGTTTGGAGATAAGTGATGATTTGCGTATTCATCTGATGGCGATCAAGGGATCCAACAAGAAGCTTGGGACAAGGGTGGAGGAGTTGTCTGCAAATATTGTAGGCGTCGAGGACAGGTTGAACGAGCGTTTGACTGCCAGCGACCGACAGCGCACTGATAGTCTACAGGTGGTGACTCAGAGTCTTAATCGGCTCACCGCAGCAGTTCAGCGCCTTCAGGCGAGAGATGTGGCACCCCGACAGTCCCGCTCACCACGACGACGTCGTGACCGCGACAACGACGATGATGGTGATTTTTCTGAAGATTCCGATGCCCGTGGAGGCTTACCTCACCGACCACGGCATGATGCTGGGGCTCACCGCCATGATGGGCGGCGCCGTGACTATGGCGGCAATGGTGCCCACGAGGATGATGGTTTGGGTCGAATCAAGATAACCATACCTGAATTCTCGGGACGTTGTGCTGACCCGGAAAAATATTTGGAGTGGGAGATGCGCGTAAATCTGATTTTTGATGGTCACAACTATTCCGAAGAGAAGAAGGTTCGTGTTGCATCGATGGAATTTACAGAGTATGCTCTTGTATGGTGGGATAATAAAAACCGTACTCATGAGCGACCAGCGACATGGGCTGACATGAAGCGAATCATGAGGGAACGTTTTGTGCCTGCTTATTACACTCGCCAGCTTCATAGTAGATTGCGTCGTCTAGTGCAAGGTACAAAATCAGTTGATGAGTACTACAAAGAGATGCAAGTTTTGATGATCCGTACAGCTATGCGTGAGTCTGCTGAGGCGACCATGGTACGTTTCTTTGAGGGGTTAGAAGAAAAGATCCGTGATCGTGTTGATCTAATGCAGTATAATGATATTCATGAGTTACTTCATCAAGCGGAGCGTGCTGAACGTTGGGTATTGGAGAAGCAACCTTCAGAGACTCGTCCAACTTATAACAGTGGGCGACGTGGTTCTTCTCCTCTTGAGGGTGGGTTTAGTGCTAAACCAACTCCTTCTTATAAGTCAGGAAGCATTGAACAGAGCAAAGTGGCGGCTGTGCCAAAGGAGGTTTCTCAGGTTTCATCTAGTGCGACGTCATCGCATCATCGTAATATTATTTGCCACAAGTGTGGAGGACGTGGACACATGAAGCATGAATGTTCCAATCAACGAAGGGTTCTACTTGTTGATGCGGAATATATTTCAGAATCTGAAGATGATATGCCTAAGTTAGTGGACGAAATCGAAAGAGGTCATGGTGATACCATACTATGTTATCCTCAAGATGACCCTGATATGGAGAGTTTGCTAGCACATAAGGTCCAGCGAGATGACAGGGCCATTGTGGAACAAGGACAACGGCGGAGTATTTTTCAAACTGTGTGTGCCATCAAGGGAGAAGTTTGCAAACTGATAATTGATGGTGGCAGTGCTAGCAACATGATTAGCAAGGATGTGGTGGAGTCACTTTTGTTGCCAACATGGGAGCACCCAAAACCATACTATATGAAGTGGATAAATGATGTGGGCAAAGTGAAGGTTACTCACAGGGTGAAGGTCCCTTTTTGTGTTGATGGCTATGTTGATAAAGTGGAATGCGATGTTATGCCACTACATGTTTGTCACCTTATTTTGGGGCGTCCGTGGCAGCATGATGTTAACGCTCTTCATCACGGGCGAACAAACAGGTACACTTTTATGCATAAGGGTGAGTTCTATGCTATACTTCCCAAAGATGCAAAAGAAATAAGTTGTACCATAGAAGTGTTTAAGAAGAAAACTGCAAGGTATACGCCAAAACCGAGGACGGTTTCCTTTCAAGGCAGGGAGGATGATGCAACCCTATGTGTCAACAAAGGAAGAAAGGCCAAGTATATTGTGCCTGCACTACGTCAACAAGTCTTGCAGACAACAAGGTTTGAAACATCTGCGCGACGACATGAAAATATTGTTCACAAACAGAGGTACAAGGTGCCTGCTGCATAGTTCGGCTATGTTGTCAAAGAAGATGCAGAACCGAAGAGGAGCTCGAACTACGAGGGTTGTGTGCGTACATCTGTTCCAGCTACAATCGGACCTGTTGATTTCAATCGAGGGAGGTACGGTGCACTGCGCATGCAAGTTAAAGTTCCAACACGTACACATGTTGGTTAGTAAGAGTAGAGGCTTGTGTGCCTAATAGCCGTGCCTAATCAGCCGGTTGTTATTAATTAAATAAAAGTAGAGTTCGGTTAGGATTCTTGAGAGTACTAGTCGGGTACGACTTGGTTTGGAACCGGCCAGAGAGTTATTTATATGTTTTGCATCGTAGCGTCTAGGGGAGTTTTTTTTTAAATTGGTTTTTGATCCTCATGGACAGAGTCAAGTCGGGGTATCTTCCCTTGACCAGATAATACTAGTTGATGAGTTGAATACTTTGTGTGTTACAGCAAGGAGATTGGAGGCATCTACTTCTAATTTGCTGCTGATCTTTTGAAGATCGTCCACGTACTTCCTTTATCGGGTGTGCGTGTTGTTTTTGTGGTGATTGCATCTACAAGATCGCGAGCGCCACGTCGTTTCAGGTGACATCGTACCGTGAAAGATTGGGGAATTTATTCGTGCCGTCGTTTTTCTGTCGACGGTCGCATCAGGGGAGTATGTCTGTATGAGGGTTTACTGGTTCGTCTGCCATCGCCGGATAATAACAGCATGTGTGGGTGAGTAGAGGGATGGCTAGGCCAGCGATGGGAGTATGGTGGGGCGGTGAGGCCTGCGCGGCAGCAGAGCCGGCCACGGGGAGGAGGGAGCAGGCAGTCCCGCCGGCGCCTGTTTGAGCGGCTGGAGCAGGAAGAGCAGAGATTGAAGAAGCACGACGGCCGTTGGATGGCCATCCAACAGTCACTGCTTGTGCGTCAACCTTTTTTTTAGGAAAGCCTCAAATCTGTGGGAAACAGCCTACAGCCCATCTGTCATTATTTCTAATAATTTACAGCCCATTTGCTAAGTATTAAGGTTTTTTTGGAGCCCATATTCTTTTTGTTAGCATTACAGCCCATATTGTGGCCACGGTTAAAAAATTATACGAAATTTTGCATATTTCGGTGCGGTCCAAACTGTTTTTAATCCTGAAATTTCGACTCACATTCAAACTGATTTTAAAAATAAATGTATATCAATATAAAATCCAACAAATTCTCCACGCATAAAAATTAATGTAATTTCAAATCTCGAAACGAAGAAAAGATATTTGAAACTAATTGCCAGTTTGATGTGTTTTAAAAATGTACAACTCATTTCTCATTACTGATGGGCCATTTTCTCGGCCAGCCGAATGACATCTCTCCTCGTGTTGAAAGATTTGCAGCCCAATAGGCCTGACAAAGCGACTTACTTGGCAAATCACAAAAAAACTGGGTTGTGGCCGTGGACCCAGCTATCAGCCTCTCCACGTACAGTACTCTTCCGATGGAATGTCGTTGACCACGCCATGCCGAGAGCACCAAGGTGGTGGACGACGGCGAGTCCTAGGAAGGGGACGACGCGGAGCCGGGGAAGACGCGACAGTGGATGCCCACGCAGAGAGGAGTACGAGGGTTCACTAGTTCGGCTGCGGTGTGAGGCTACCGTCGCCGCAGGGCCTGGCTAGCGGTGGGAGTAGTAGGGGGCGATGAGGCCTCATCGGCAGCACAGCCGGCCACTGGAGGCAGGAGCAGGCGGTCTCCCCGGCGCTGGTTTGGGCGGCTGGTGCAAGAAGAGCAGCGATTGAAGAAGCAGCAGGACCGTTCGATTCAAATCCAATGGTTACTGCTGCTAGAATCGTTTGTTGACTAAGTTGACATGCCCTGCGTACGTGTCAACTTAGTAGGCCCACAGGTCAGCCTCCCAACCGGTGCACCCCAGATGTCAGTGGGAGGAATCATTTTTTCGCGTAATAAGGAGGCAGTTGATTGCGTGCGGCCAGGCCAGCGGAGGGAGTAGGGTGGGCCAGGGAAGCCTGCGCGGCATCATAGCGGGCCACAAGAGGAGGGAGTAGGCAGTCCCGCCGGCGCTAGTTTAGGCGGCTGGAGTAGGAAGATCAGAGATTGAAGAAGCACGTCGGCCGTTGGATGGACATCCAACACTAACTGCTGCTAGAATCGTGTGTTCACTGAGAAAGCCTTGCGTAAACAAGTCAGCCTCGAAATTTGTGGTGTGTACAGCCCATTTGCTATTATTTTTTATAATTTTTACTCATTTTCTAATTCATATGGAATTTATTGCAGCCCGTTTTCCATTTTTAGAATTGCTGGCCATTTTCTGGTCAGTACCAGGGTCAAAAAATTAACTAAATATATGGGAACTTTTGAAAATTCGCAAATTTTTGTTGGGGAATGAAATATTCTTAATCCAAAAATTAATAGCCATACTAAAACAAATTTAAAAATAAATTAGTACTATGTCATGTTAAATCCAATGAAATACGTATAAGATATCAGTGAAGAACAAAAATAAAAAAAGAAACTTATATCCCATTTGCTATAAATTTTTTGGAATTTTCAACCCCTTTTGATATTACTTTTAACAGACATTGACCATACTCTTAAGCCAGGCCAGAATGCATCCCTCCTCGTCTTGAAAGATTTGCAGCCCAGTAATTCAGAGAAAACAAATAGGCCTAGTTTGGGTATTCTTCAAAAAGAAATACTGGGCTACCTATTTTCCCAAAGAACTGGTGCATGAGCATTTAGCTTTATTTATTTATTTATTTATTTATTTACTTATTTATGTTTAGGGGGCCATGAGCATGTACCTGGGCCGGATTCATGTGAGAGCCTCCCTTCCAGTTAATTATGGGCTTCTCTATTGGGCCTTCATCAGTGGGCTGCATGTTATCAACAAGTGGAAAATGTGTTCCGAGTTTCAAAAAAAAATTTGTTCCGTACGATAAATAGTATGCGCTACGTACGGTACGGGGCACCAAAGGATCGAACCGTGCAACGACTTCCAAAACATTGTGTTTGTCGTTCTAACAACACATTTATTCAACCAACAGACGAAATATACTACTGATTGTACATTGAAAACAGCAGCAGCACCAACCAGGGCTGGGGTTGCAATAGAAGCAGTAAGCAGGCTAGAAGAGTGAAGACGCAGCTCTCTCTTCCAAACCAAACATCAGCCATCATTACAAAAGGGCTACCAAAAAAGAACAAGTGTATGCATCAAACTAAATAAAGATCCTACTACACCAAGTGTACGCATCTAACTAACTGGCTCAGTTAGACGTTACTAATTTTTTTTCGAAATGGAGGCAAAAGAATTGCCTCGTCAATTAATTAAGAAGAAGAGAATTGCCTGGTTAATCTACAGAAAACCGGGCTAAAACCGAAGATGTTACTATTTATTAAGCTGAACTGGAGTCGCAGATGGAGAGGAGTGGGAAACTTCACTGGTTCGGGTGCGTGGCAGCACAGCCGCGGTGGTTAGAAGGGAAAACATAAATTGGACACAGCATTACTTTTATAAGAGAATTGCATTTTATACCACACAGTAGGAATACTAACAAGTTCACACACAAATACAACAGAAAAGGTAAACATTCATATCAAACTCAGGTTCACAGGACAAGTTCATATCCATAGCCAACATTCACAATCAACAACTCAAAAGATTCATATATACGCAAGCTTAGCATATCTATGCATCCAAATGATTGATAGATCACACGACCATATTCATACATAATTTACAAAAAGATTCAGATATACGCATGTTCAGTATGTTTATGCATCCAAATGATTGAGATCACAGCCAATATGATCCATGGACGAACTTTAATTACCTAGGGTATAGACTGGTAAATGGTGTTCAATCGGAGGTACTTCTTGCTAAAATTAGTTCTTGTACGAGTAAACTTTCGAGTACATAAGAGGCAGCACAGACAATCTGAACTTTTCTTGTAGGTTTATCCTCAAATAGTGGCCTCGTGCCCAGGTAGGTTTGAGCAACTTGGCCACTACTTTCATCCAACCAGTTTACTGGGTCATCTTGGTCATGTATCTCGCCAAAATTCTACACTGAAGACGAGAAAGCAGGCGGTTGAGAAAATGAACCACCCAAATTTTTTGTGCAGTTCAACTGAAATGGAGCATCCTTGGCGTGCAGATTGATTAAGTGCCAGATGAATATACGCGTCAACCAACTTGTCTGGAATCTTTAGACTCCATGCCATATAGTTCGCTACCATATGTGCCGATAACCAAAAGGCACAAGTTGGGACCAAAGACTAGACTGCGTTTTTCTGGGCTATGCACCAAGCAATATTTTTGGCATTCACTCTCCTAACACTTGGAGTTTGACAATTGGTTGACGCCGGTTGATACTCGAATGAATATAGGCACTTCTTCTCAACATCGATGCTTGTCTGAGTGAACTTTGGAGTACATAGCAGCAGTATAAGTACCTGTCCATCTGATCATTTGGTGCAGTTCTACTGAAATCACCCAATGTAATGATTTGCCTGTGAGTTCAGGCTCCAAATTACTCCTTTATGAAATCGGCAAATAGTAGCACAATACCAAATTACCAATACATATGACAGGCACAATAATCAGGATAAAGACCAGTACCAACCTGTGTGAGGTAGCATATCAATTACTATTTCCTTTGACTGGAAGCCGAGATAAGCCAAGCGACTGACAGCAAAGGAAGAAAGCATGCGAAGTTTAGCAACTGACAGGAAAGGACAGAAGCTGTCAAGGCAATGAAGCACCCAAAGTTTTTGTGCAGTTCCACCAAAATCGAGCATCCCTGTTGGCACATATATTGAGAGAGTGAGATTACTGTAATAGTGGGACTAGTTTATGAAACATACACTAACAAATAGAAGCACCCTCATTATCTTAATGGGTAAAGTTAGCAACATAGTAGTCTTGCTTAAAGAGAGGTATTAGTTTATTTAATCAGTGCCAATTAGCTCAACTCAACACTCAAAGCATTGCCATTTATCATAGGTTGCAAAACTTTAACGTGCAAAGATAAAGGAGTTTCTCATGACAGTAGCACGATACAAATAGAGATGACAGCAAACTAATATGGATGAAGGCCTTAGGCCCGTACCAACCTGAGAAAAAAAGCTTATTCATGTAGTCCCATAAGAGATGATGAAGCACTCACTGGAATCACACAATAGTATATATTTTTGTGCACTTCAAATGTATGGTTGAAATCACTCTTGTTTACCAGTGCTGAGATTATATCGAAAGATTATCAAGAACTTCCAGCAGAGTTAAAGCACTGGCCGGGATACAGTTCATTGTATTGTCTTGTGTAGTTCCATTTAATGTATGATTGGCACAACATGATCCCTATTTGCACAAGTAGGAACATGGTGAAACGTTCATTAGCTTAGTGAGAAAGGATAGGAAGACATTAGCATATTACTCAACCAGTAGCATCAAATTCATGATGGACAATACGTAAAACATTGCCTCATTGAACCAATGGCAATAAATTGACATGCAAAACAATAGCACTATTATGTCATGACACTAATAATATTCCCTCCCTGCTCCACCACATGATGCACCTCCATAGACAAACATACACACGTACATGATTCAGCATAGGGTCCTACTAAAGATTTGTTTAACTCCAACAAGAAAATTAGGCAGTAATAAATTAGTGGTACTTAAGTACTCCTAATTAATTAAGTGAGACAGCAGAAGTGGAAGGGCTCCCTGGAGGATCGTCTCACATGTAAGGTAGTCATTGACGGAGCCCTTGAATGGCCTCGACTAAGGGCTCTCGCTTCAGCAAGATCGCCTTGGCACTGTTTATTCTTCTTCTTCCTCCTCTTCATGCTCTGTTTCTCTTTCTCCTCACCAGTTGGTGAAACCAAGTACATGATTGGCCTTCTAATTCAGAATTGGTTTTGTCAGTGAGGGAGTACAAGTGTACTGGTAAAAAACAGCATTATTTTCTCATGGCAGTCGGAAAATAGAGATGAACACATGCATTAAATATCATTCTTACCTAAAGGAAGGTTATGGCGCCAATATGGATGATGAGGATTGGAACACAGATCTCCCTTTGTGCAGTTCCACCAAAATGAACCAACTGTTCCATTTTGACATTCTAGTTAAACAGCACAAAAGTCACTTCTTTTAAGAAGAGTTTTGTGCAGTGCACCAAAAGGTCACAACAGCAACCAGGTGAATTGGATATCCCTGTTTGCACAAAAAGGCACAGAGGAAACAGTCAGAGTCTCAAGCAATTACAGAAAAAAAAACATTTGGCTAAACTTGTCATGGCTTATAACAGTGGGTGCACCAGCAGTCCAGCACCATGTACGTAAACAGGGGCATAAAGTGGTGATTCATAGTTTGTTTCCCCGAGAAACAAACATCCAAGAAACATATCTGGATTGGTCCCATTTTTGTTCACTCTAGCCACCTACTCCTATGTGTGGATAGCAAATCTAGTCCTGGTCATACCACTGTGTACAGCGTTACCCCTATATTTCCCTTTTCGACCAAGAGACCGGTTGGATGACCAGTCTGTACTACTTTCACCCCCTTTCCTTCCTGTTTGTACCAAGTTCGATGTACATACTAAATTCCCCCAACCCCACTTTATTTCTTGTTTGAACCAAGTACTCCCTCTGTCCGGAATTACTTGTCATCAAAATGGATGTGTCTAGAACTAAAATACATCTAGATACATCCATTTCAATGACAAGTATTTTCGGACGGAGGGAGTACAAGATTCGACTCCATGAAGTAGCTTTACCTCTAACAATAGAAGAAAAAAATGTGACGTTGGACCATCCGATCGAGAGGGGCTGAGAGGTAGAAAATGATGCACATGCAGCAACGTAGCGAGCTGGGGAAGTAGAGTTAAGGCGGTTTCGAACGAAGATATACCTGAAGGTCGTCGGGATGTGGATAGGTGGGCGGCGGGAGGCCGGATCCGCCCACAGGCAACGACGAAGGGATCAGAGGACCTCCCGCGTCGGCGCTCGGCCAGAGATAACGGTGCGGCCGGCAGTGGGTCTCCTCCCTCGCTGTCGACGACGGCCTAAATGCTGCCCCTCCTCCCCTTCACCGGCGGAGGGGGATACGTCCGGATATGTAACCAGTGGTGAGGATAGAAAGACAGTGTTTTTTGAAGGGAGAAAGACAGTGTTACTACCCCTATCTTGTTTAAATCTGGAGAGGATGAGAGTGTGTGAATAGAGCAACCCTAGCAAGCAAGCGCGGAGGCTCCGGCCTATATATACGTAGTGAGCAACCCTAGCAAGCAAGCAACCCCTATCTTCGTCAACTCGTACAAGACCGAGAAATTTCATTACTACAACGCCCTCTCCCTCGCGGACTGAGCTCCGGTGCCTTAACTGCACCTGCCTTTGGCTGCATGACAGGAGGGCCAACCACCTGTTGGGCCCACCTGTCATGGACGCAAAGGTAGGAGCAGTAAGTTGAAGCTGTCGCTATCCCTCCCGCACGAGGTGGACGGACATGCAGCAGTGGATTCGATACTGTAGAAGTAGGAGTAATCATTATTGTTCGTCTTCTCGAAGAGGCGAAGAGCCAAGCGCAACCCAAACATGGCAGTTGCGAACGCTCGCGTGGTGCGGTTCCTTGGAGTACTAGCCAGGCTCTTGCATGAGACAAAATTGCTATTGTTTAACAATTAAACTCCATTATCCATTGGTTGATACTCATTTTGCATAGGTCCACGCGCTTAGCACTGTTTCCTCCTGGGGTCACCAATGTTTATTTGCTAATTAATAGCATTGCTTGCAATGAAGTAGCCATTGCAAGTCATTAAAAGCATGCACACCTCTCATCTCTTATTGGTTGATATGTCAAGAAACAAGAAACAAGGTAGAAGTTAATGCACCGCGCCTAAGTGTTTTGGGACTATTTGGTTTTTGTAAGGCTGGTCATAGTGGGGAGTAACTTAGACTAGTGTCATGCATATAACACTAGCCTAAATTACTACCTTCATAATGCAAAGTAACATAATAGTAGTATTTTAGATGGCTTCATTTATTAGCTTGTAGACTCATCTTATCTTGAAAAGCGCTATGTTACAGTAACATATTACGTTACCACCTCTCATTAATTACTTGCCACATAAGCAAAAAATTCTTGGAGTGCGCTATGTTACTAGCTAAGTTACTCCCACTATGGCTAGCCTAAGATGACTTACACACCTAGACGGAGGGAGTAGTATAGCCCTATAAACCGGAAAGGAGTATTTGCCTTTCTAGAGATTTCAACAAGTGACAAGACTACACCGTGTGCAGTACTCCCTCCCTTCTGGTTTATAGGGCTCAAATCTCATGAACCAAGGCATTTTGCGATTGGATGAATGTATCTCGTACTTTACAAAACTACCCTAATTAAACTCATGCATTAATTACGTAGTTCTCTCTTTTTCCTCTCCACCTTGGTCGCGGTGCACAACATTGAGCACTCCTATATGACTAGCCGCTCTATCTACATGCGGGACATTTCAAAGCATCCAGGCCCGCGTGCCATCCACCAAATCACAGCGAGGTGCTACAGTCGAGACTCACTTGTAACCCCGGTGTGGCCGTCATGACCCGTCATATCAAAAAACCCACACCTTTACCAGCAGTGGTAAGGTGGCCTCCAAGTTGGACTGGACGAAGCAACCATCATTTCACTGGAATGCTCGTTCAAGCCCTTTCTTCCCTTTCTTGAAGAAAACCTCACTCCAGGCTACTCACTTCTGCCATTTTTCTTCTGTACCGATGAAGGAAAGGTGTGCGAATCAGTTATGCTGCTATATTTTCATTCCAAGAATCTTCTTTTTTCGAAGCACCGACCGATTCTCACATCCTATTCTTTTCCCGTTTTCATTGCAATTGTGGTTTCCTTTCGATTGCTTTTTGTTTGTCAGTTCATTGATGGATCCTGGAGCACTAGGCAAAGAGTTGCCGGCGGACAACCCACTGGAGACAGCGATCTCCAGGAAGCGAGCACCGACGAACGAGTTGACCATGTTGGCGGGCCAACACATGGAGACGAAGAACTCCAAGAAACAAGCATTGGCCAAAGAGTTGAGGACGTTGGCGGACGAACTCCTCAAAGGAAGTTGGAAGAACGGCAAGGGCCCCACCGTACCTACCCCAGGAACTCTGATTGCCACCTATGTGAGGCTCAAGATCGAGTTTGAGGAGATAGTCGCCGTTGAGAAGCAGTATTCCCCTGGCAAGGTGATGGCCCCCATCGAGGACGAGGAGATGGCCCCCGGAGGGATGAGATCCCCCGGTGAGCTACACAAGGTAAAAAATAATGGCTTATTACCATAGTTGTGGTTTTTGATTATTTGCAATGTGCTTGCTAATATGTTAGGGTTGTGCAGGTGCCGATGGACGTCCTTGATGATTCCGATGTCGTGGCCCGTCCTGTTGGCATCGCCCCAGAGATCGATTCCGATGCCGCTGTCCATCCTGTGGACATCGCCCCAGAGATCGATTCCGATGTCGCGGTCAGTCATGCGGACATCGCCACAGAAATCGATTCCCATGCCGCTGTCCGTGCTGTGGTCATTGCCCGAGAGATCGATGACAAGAAATAGTTGGTCGGGCAAATCCTTCAGGGTAGTTTGCATTGCCATGTGTTTAATTACCAGAACGAGGCGTGTTATCAAACCATCTTAGGGCTAGTGCACTGTCTTGTGTGGGCGGATCTTGCTACTTTTGTTTGATAGTGAATCATGCGATGAATCATGCGAACCCTCTCCGAGTTATGGAAATAGATGTATCCTCACCAGCTTTTGATGTAATATATGGCATGATTAGATGTAAGTTTGAACTGTTTATCATATCAGCAGGGCTTGTTTGATGATTCTTGGTGTTAGTAGGCTAGCTACTATGTGAGCTATAGTACTTGCAAAACACTCACCGAAGAGAAACGTTGGGGCTGATGAGCTCGTGGTACACTTATACTTATCCCTCGTCGATCGACCAATAGCCCTAGCTCCTAAAATTGTAGGCTTAGTGATCGATGACCTAGGCGGGCTAGTTTGGCCTAGTGGGTTTCAGTGATATGACGTGCAACACAAAATCATAGCAGTGCAGAGACGTACTCCCTCCGTTCCAAAATAGATGACCTGGGCGGGCTAGTTTGCCCTAGTGGGTTTCAGTGATATGACGTGGTACAGTGCCGTCTAGTCTTTGCGTGTGGTAGCAGTATTGCGGGTATAGTAAGTTTTCTTGAAGAAGCGGAATTCAACGAAGTCATGATGGTTCCTTCGTCCGAACAACTTACAGTGGGAAAGGTTGGGCCTGCGATAGGACCGGGGTAGACCAGGATAATTTTGTGCATGGTAGGTGGACCAGGATGGTCGACGTCCCACATGTCGGCGAATGAAAGTATTCTTTTCGATATAGAGGACAAGCAACGAGTATTCATTGTTTATTTTTGATAAAAGCTATTGTCTCCACTGTTATGACGGAGGAGTGTGAAACACGGCAGCCCAGTGAACTTGGCATGTGCACCACTCCCTCCTTCCTCATGTAATGCCCAGCTTACAGCTTTTTCTCACTTTCTCTCTATCTATTTCCTCTCAAATGTTTTTTACCTTTCTTTTTTTAAGACACAATTGTTTTATGCCTTTTTTAGAATTATTTTTTTATACCTAGGAGCACGTGTAGAGACGGGCTCTTGCAGAGCCCACTCATTGACTTTGTCAATGCCTCTCTCTCCTCCACATAAGGAGTACTACTTGCTATGCATGCATGCGGCGGGCAGCTGACGTCTTGAGGGGCTAGGGCGGTGAGAGCGGGCTCCGGAAGTGGTCCAGACTCTAGCATAATTTTGGTTTTTACAGTATTTCTTTCTCTATTAACAGGTAGGCCCACGTAGATAGATAAAGAACACGAGCTGATGAGGCGCATGCGGACTGTTTGACTGGTCAACCAGACAAATACGGAGCTATACACTCAGCCAGTGACCGTATAATCACCATATCTCGTATACAATGATCAAAGTGAGCTATCAAGACAAGTTCGATGACCGCCAATGCATTTTACTCGGTAATAAATGACCAGGATTGAAGGGGAATCCAAATTTTCTTCGTCTTCTATCCTTGAGCTCTTGACAAACCAATGCACTATACGGTTGTCCGGCCACTCCACCCCAGAGCTCTCACCAAGCATCGTTCATGCCACCACGCCGCACACTAACCGGTAAGGCAACGATGGCATCCCGCCGCGCCGAGTTCCTTGCCGCCCACGACCGCACACAAAATGGTAGGGAAGCGATGGCATCCCGCCGTGCCGAGTTCATCGCCGCTCGCGACCTCACAACTATGTGGGAGGAATTTGAAGATGCCAAGGCCGAATGGGCAGTAGAGCAAGAGGCGGCCAACCGCACAGAGGGAGCAGAAAAGTCAGAAAGCACTCAAGAAAAGAGAGGCCTGCCGCCACAAGAAAGAAAAGGACACACGCGCTGCTGCGGAGAGGTCGGCGGAGATCCAAGCACGGTGGGGTGTCACCGACAAAGCCGGGAAGGAGAACGACGGCGTCTGGCCAGCATGTGAGAAGTAGTAGTACTAGTAGTTAGTGTGTGTGTGTGTGTGTGTCTGAGTACGAGCATGTACCAGTACTACTAGTTACTACTATAATTTTTAGAGCAAATTACCAGTACATTAGCCTAGACTAAATGGAAAAATTCCTATCCTAAGCATCAAATGGCATCTCTTTCTCTATAGGAATTGAGATGCATGTCATCTCACTTCCTATGATTTTCATATTCCTATCCTATGAATGAAAGGAGGCCTCTGTTGGAGTAACTACTGTAGCTAGCAGTACTACTGGTACAGTAGTTTTCTTCAAGAAGCGGAATTCAATGAAGTCATGATGGTTCCTTCGTCCAAGCAACTTCAAAGTGGGAAGTGGGCCTATGATTTGACGGCTCATTAGTCATTATTACTGTGGCGCGACAACCTGGGTGACTCCCTTGGAGTTCTGCGTGCATGGCAAGTGGACCAGGATGGTCGACGTCCCACATGTTGGCGAACGGAAGTATTCTTTCCGATATCGAGGAGCAAGGAAACCGCGTGGTATAGTATCACTGCTGATTGGTTCGCAAAAAAATAGTATCACTGCGATTTATAATTATTTTTTATTTCTAATGAATGCTAGAGTTTCAACTCTTACGAGGAAGGGTGCCAAACACGGCACGTGCTGGATGTCCCACACGTCAGCGAAAGGAGTGGGACATGAACAGCGTGGTAGAGCCCAGCATAAAAAAAACAGCATGGTAGAGCGTCTCCACTTCTTCCACTTCTGGGTCAGAGACCACACGTAGTAGTACTTAGTGGTATGAACGATACAAAATGCGACCTGGAGACAAAGACACGTCTAGTTGGAAGGTCTCGGGGCATACACATAAACAAATATGAAAGTTAATATGTGCCTCCAAGTAATATAGTAGTAGAGTACTTAGGCACGTACTCCATAACATCATCGTGCATTGCACGTACAACATTTAGTGGTAGTACGTAGTAAGAGACAAATGCCGCCCAAGAGTTCCCTTCTCGACCTACTTTTGGGTGTTTGGTAGAGTGTATGGAGGGTGCATGAGTCCACACTAGTTTAGCACAAATACACTAGAAGCATGCATGAAGAGGGGTGTTGAGTTGAGCATGCATGAAGAGGGAACAACTATGCTGAGACGAGAACGCAACCAAACACACCCTATATGCCACGCATGTTCATACCATTTGTGCCTTTCTACTTCACTTACTGCACTACATTACTCAGGTTCGTACGTCCACTCCTGGGTACATGTTCGTCTCGTAGCTCCAGTTCCACGTGTTCTTCATATAGATGGAACGATCCTTGCATAACACGTGCACCTTGATGCTAGATGTCTCGCGTGTTGGCAAAAGGATGAACAAAGCTCACGTAAAAAAAGAGTGGAAGAACATAGATTCCGGACGACCGATAAGGAGCGAGGAACCTCGTGGTGGAGCGTCTGCACTCATAATATTTAATATTATTCAGCGATATAAAATTAACCAATAGTCTCCACAGTGGACTGGAAGAGTACGAAACACAGCAGCCCAGTGTAGTATCATACTAGTACATGGCTAACCCACGCTATCACCATGTTTCTTGGCTTCCGTGCGACACCTATCTCTAGTAATCCAGCAGCCTGTATCGCTTCTCCCTCCTCGTCTCTATCAAAGTGCGGCGGGCTGGCGTTTGTGCCGTCTATTGAGGTTGGTTAACTATCACATGTTAGCGACATGCCAAGAGCATTCTAAAAAAATTCCTTTCACGTACCGTTTTCAAAAAGAAAAAAAATCCTTTCACGTACGAATTTGCCTGTATGCTTTGAGCAACTTGCATGTCCTATACTACTCCTGTTTGATACTCTAACTTAGCTAGAGGTTAGACTAACTCATGACTAACCCTGAACTAACTGTAGCCAAAGAGGTGTTTGGGTGACAGGGTTAGATTGACAATAAATGCACTTCATGGAGAGAGGAAAGTGATTTTTCAGTGGTCCCAATGAGAACTATCTCCAGTTAGCACCTCTTGGGTGGGATAGTTTTTTTGGTGGGTTCGGTGCAACTTGCTCCAATATAAACCCTCATGCTTGGATAGTTTAGGGCTATTTGAGCCCCAACTAGCTCAAACTAACTCTAACCCATGGATCCAAACAGGGCCTATGGCCAGTCTCGACGCGGAGCAGTTGCGTGCACCGGGAAGCGGCGCTCTCTCGGCCGTCGCGCCACTTCAAAGCCGGCGCCAGTGAGAGGTTGCCTCCGCTCTGGCCGGGCATTAATGCGGCACTGACGCTCCAGGGGGACGCTGGCCGTTTCACGCGGGAAGCGCGCGCTAGCAAGGGAGTATAGGTTTTGAACCGTTTCAGGTGTCGTACTGGTAGTTTACAAAACTACTCAATTATTGCACTCGGTTTCCTAAGAAATTGTGGTAAAAACGTTACTCCACAGCCCGCTTCCCTTCTCCTTCCTCTTCCACCGGCCGCGCACGTCCGCGGGAAGCGACCGGTCAACCCTTATATAGGAGTGCTAGAACAAAAAGATGCATGCATGACCACTAAAATTTCCATATTAAAGCGCCGCTCCAGCGGGAGTATGGCGTATGCTGTTACCTTCGGCCGGCCCATGGCTACCGGACGACGACGACCAGAGAAGAGGAGGCGGGAGGGGAATGAATGCAGCTACTGTTTGGGTTCGCCTTCCGGCTTAAATAAATGCGCAGCATCACGTGTACCCGCGGGTGCACAAATTGTAACATACGTGTATGCTTAAGTGGGCGTCACGTAACTGGTGTGTGTGTGAGAGAGAGAGAGATTCTGAGAGACAGAGTGCGTGTGTGCGACTCTACTCTTCGGACATGTACTCAACCTTTTGCATCGGGATATAAGTATAATGGTATTTACTTTAGCTAGTGATTTACGTGGCCATGTTAACGTGGTTGTGTCAAAAATATGTCACTTCCTGCTCGTGATTTGCGTTATATAATTACAAGCAAGATTCTCATGCATTGCACGGAACATCAATATGCATTTTTTTTACAGAACACCTGTTGTGATTGACCCATGCAGGAGTAATCCCATGTGTAAAAACTAGTGATATCTCAAGAATTTTATCGGAAAACTAGTATCTTGAGAATGTCATCGAAAAAATGAAAGATGAGAGATAAGGCGAGGAGGAGTGGAGTGTGGTGGTGACTGGTGGTCGGAATGGGCGGAGGCATGGGGATGGACGGCGCCGGCAAGCGGCAGTGGCCACCATGCATGCTAGATTGTTCCAGAGACTTATTCCTTTTTAATTGATGAGCAATGAGGTTGCGAGAGATAATGATGTGGAGACAGGTGCCGGTATCTTTTGTAAAATTATCATAGTTTGCTTTCTATCCTCAGATATAGATCATACGGTCTGTATTACAAGATGGCAAGCACACCATCACCACCAACTCATTTTTTTATAAGGGTACAGATGATAAGTTTGCTGACTACTAAAGTAAAGTGGAATTTGTCCATGTTATGCAAGTAAATAAAGGTGATTGTTTATCATACGGGTAAGGTTGGATGAAGGGTGGTAGGAACAAATGCTCCGCCTAGAGCATGTGTGTGTGAGATGAAGTCTTAGTGTGTGTGTGTGAGAGAGAGAGAGAGCGAGAGGAGAGAGATGGAGTCTTAGTTTGTGTGTGTGAGAGGGAGAGAGATGGAGTCTAAGTGTGTGGGGGGCGTGCGTGCTTGCGTGTCTGTGTGTTTGTGTGTGTGTGTGAGAGAGAGAGAGAGATGGAGTCTTAGTGTGTGTGTGTTGGGGGTGTGCGTGTGTGTGTGTGTCGCGGGGTCCTTTGTGGCAGATGTAATTTAAGTGTGCATGGCTTTCATCATAGAGAGGTGATGTGTATGGCAGAGGCCACCAACGATGGGGTGCGAGAGAGAAAATGCCCGTAGAGAGGGAAGAGAAGGTGTGTGCGCGTGAGAGGAGTCGACTTCGAGAGAACGTGTTTGTTCGAGAGACACCGAGGAAGACTACTATATATCGATGGTGCATGTAGGCGGGAATTAAACTAAGGGATGGTCTTATTGGTTTCGGGGATATAGGGGAAGAGTGAGAGACGGGGGGTAGCTAGAAGGAGATTGTTAAGTGTGAGTGTGTGTTTTACCCATCCAGGCGGAACTTATGTGCACAAAAGAGGAGAACGATTCGATGTGGCGTTAGGATTGAGGGTAATTAACTATGTATGGAGACATAGAGACCTTGAATGTGCATGTGTGAGAGGTATACATGTATACGTGGGATGTGTGTGTGTGTGCGCGCGCGCGCATGATCAAGATAAAATAAAGAAGACATAAGTCATAAGATCAACGACATTGGGAGAGACGGATCGGTATGACAATATGCATGCATGTGAGAATGCATGGAAGAAGTCCCGACAACTGAGCATGTGTTTTTATCTTTAAGAGATAGTGGCGTGGGCTGGAGCATGCATCTATGGCTAGCAGAGGGAGTGAGGCGCAACGATTGTGCAAAAGAGACCAACCTATAAATGCATATGTATGGAGAGACATATATAGTGTGGGTGATAGGAAGCAAGACTCCGTGCGAGAAAGAAATGTTGACGGAGAAACTACAGATAGATACAGAGATGGAGATGCTAGCTAGAGGGACATCCGCTAGTTTGGGTGTTGGAGATGACCGTCGGGTGGTTCAAAGGGTGAAGTTATATATGTGTGTGAGAGGGCACTTGACTGCATGTAGAGAGAAACATATGTAGTGTGCGTGATAGGAATCAAGAGTGAGGGCAAGAAAGAAGGTTGATGGAGAAACGGATAAATAGAAAGATAAAGATGCTAGCTAGTGTGCGTTAGAGATAGGAGTCGAGTGGATCAGAAGGCTGGGTTATGTGTGTGGGTGTGAGAGAGATAGAGAGAGGGTGCATGTGAGTCACATACAAACAAATATCAGAGAGAAATGAGATCCAGAGAGACGGAGTTTTGTGTCTGCGAGAGAGAAAGATATTTCACAACGAGAGTGATAGCTAGAGAGACATACGAGGGAACACAAGATATCTCTAGGGAGAGAGGGTGTGTGTGAGCGACATACAAGAGAACAATGGAGAAATATGAGACCCTGGGAGACAGAGTTTGTGTTTGTGTGTGAGAAAGAGATATTGATGAGGAACAGTCGTAGGTTCTCATATCTAAGGAGCGAAAGACATCTCTGTATGAGGGGTGTGCGAGTGGCACACATGGGAATAGTAGAGAGAAATGAGACCCCGGGAGACAAAGTTTTGTGTTTGTGTGAGAGAAAGAGATTCCACATGGAGAATCATAGTTAGAGACACATAGCAGGGAGCGAGATATATTTAGAGAGAGATAGAGTGATGAAGGTCGAGGGAGAGAGTACTGTCAGTGTGTTACAAAGATAAAAGATCATTGTCGACATACAGGTAGCACGAGAGATACCTGAGAGATGATGAACGCGTATAGGTCCAGAGAGATAGTCCTATATAAGCATGAGTGATAGCTATATGAGACGAATATCTGGATTAAAGGGGATTCAAATATTTAAACTGGAGATCACGACATCGATAATATCATAACGCAAATTGGTGTATCAAACATGCATATTCATTTGAATTTGGGCACACGTGTAATGTTATATAGTTTATCAATATTGGTGATCCATAGATTCTTCAATTACAAATAATGCATGGTTTATATGCAATTAATGTCTAAACGGGATTACACTATATGTTGCGTGTGTGAAACACATTATACATGTTTGAGAAGTAAAAAAACCGCATGAAACACACATTAATTGGAGACAGTTAGCGAGGAATGCATACATTGGATTTCAACATAAAGTGGTTTCAAATATTTGAAAATCCAAATTGATTGATACAACCTTATGAACCTGAGATCATGCCATTTGTAAACCATATTTATGTATAAATGGTGTTGTGCTTTTGAAAGTATATATAAAAAATGATGTATATAGAATGTAATTTCAATTGAAAATGGATCCTGCCCGAAAAAAATAGAATACAAACGGGATTCGAATTGAGTTGGCACGGTAAACGTGCACTCTGCAAAATTTGAACAAAGCGGGGAAAGTCGCAGTAACCGCCCGGAACCATAATCTGCGAGATGGAAATCACTGCTGCCTATCCCTGCCACGCAAAGCCTATATGCTGGATTTCTATAGGTTTCGATAGGGGTAGTTTTGTAATTTCACCCAAACGTGACGTAACCGCCTCTCACCCGGATTCATACATGGTGGACGCCAAAACACAGTGTGTCCTCGACCGAAATCAACACCCTCCCCGATTCATATTCAGACACGGTGGGTGCCAAAAACAAACTCTCGTCGGCAAATATTCGGTGTATGCGAGATTACCGTCCTATCCCCGATCGACTAGTGTTGCTGTGATGTAGTAGAAATTTGAAATGGGGGCTAAGTTTGTAAATTTCCTCACATTTGAGACAAGCGCGCCCTGAATACATGGTTCCCCTTCCTCTCTACCTTCCTTTTCCCCATTCGTACTCCGTGGGCGCCAAAACACCCTCTCCACCCCACCCTCCTCCGTCCGCCGCCGTCCGCCACCCCATCCACCGCTGTCCTCCTCCACCATGCCGGAGCTGATACCTCGATGCCACCGTCCATTACAAGAGATCGACCTCTCTCATCCACGGCTTCGGACCGGGATCCTTGCATCCCGTCCTCTCGCTTCATCCCCGTCGTCGTCCACCTTGCCGGCGCCGCTCCTACGACCGTCTCGTCCACCGTGCCCTGCCGCCACCGTCTACCCTCCTAGATCTGCTTCCACGCCGCCGACAGCCATCGCTACCACAGCACTGTCAAATTCTCAGCAGATACATACACGGCGCCGCACTAGAGGCGGTACTCTTTCATATCTGCTCAACTTATTTATCGCAGCAAGAAAATAGATCGCCACTGCTTTACTCTGATTTCTTGTCTTGGTTGCGAAGTTGCCTTTGTCTGATTTGCACCTTCAAATCCGCCATGCCACGCTCAACACCATACTTGCAATGCTGATGGTTTTCCCCTTTTATATTCCACACTAGTTAAATCACAGCTAAATTTCAAAATTGGGTCAGTCGATTTTTCAGAGCTCGCCGGAGTTCGCCGGTGCGATCGAAGGGGCTCGGGTGGTTGTGGGGCCTCGCCGAACGAAGAAAACTCGACGCGGGGGGGGGTGGGGGGGGGGGGGGGGGTGGCAGAGGAACACAGGCGGTGGGGGCCGGTGGTCCAGCCGGCGGCCCGTGCGGTGTTCTGTATGGGAAGAATCAGAGACGAGGAAGAAGAAGGGTTAGGAGACGTAGGATCTTCATCCAACCGCCTGAAATGGTCAAGAGAAAACTAGGAGTTGCATTCTCAATGCGCTCTGGTTCATCATGTGTGGGCACTACGCAGCCAACATTTTATTATCCAAAATCTGCTTGCTCTTCTTCACCATGTTCCTCTTTCGTTCTTCTTTAATATGTACTCTCTTCGTTCCTAAATACAAGTCTTTGTATAGATTCCACCATGGACTACATATGGAGCAAAATGAGTGAATCTACACTCTAAAATGTACCTGGATACATCTGTATGTGATCCATAGTGGAAATCTCTACCAAGACTTATATTTTGGAACGAAGGGAGTATGATAGTAGTATAGTATGTTCCTTGTACTGAAGATGAGCAGGGACATTTGTAGTGTAGAGGTCTATACGGTCGGTTGTGATGGACACTTTGAGCCTCTTTGATTCGTAGGATCTTGTAAACATAGGAATAGGATTTGTAGTGGCCTGCCCACTTGAATCCTATAAGAATAGCAAGGAAATGCAGGGAGTTGTGTCGCCTTTGAGAGTTACATTGATATTAACAGTACCGCACCTTCACTTGAAGAGAGCTGGTATCCGAAGCCTTTCTAGCCATACCGGCAATACTAGCACATATATTCCAGCAAGTTCCACTTTGCTGATTGTACTCTGATGCTTAAGGTTTTCCCGTTATATCTACACTATGATCTGTGTAGCTGCTTTGTGTCGCACTAGCAGCAGTCCACTCTTGAAGCTAAACACTGCAATGACTTACAAAATTGGCACCAAGGCATTGAGTGCCATTCTGGATGCAATGAAACTCATACGCTCCCCACCTGTTGATTCTTGTTCAGAATATGATCCTAATGACTATTCTAACCTCGAGGAGTCAAAGGCAGATGGCCTGCCCTGTTCACCCATCAAGGTGCCTGTTCTAATTTGGCAATGTTTTATTTATTACGGGTATCTTGCATATGTTGTCTTGCATTTCTTCTACTTTGTTGCACCGCCATCTGCTTAGTTTACTCATCATATATGTCGAGATGCCATGCCCATCCATTATCAATACATATTCCATCTGTCATCATACCATGTTTTTCCACTCAAATGTTGTTCTTGTGCATCAGACATCAAAAAGGAAGAGGGTGATTGCCGAACCTGAAGGAGCACCAGCAAAGTCCTTGAAAAACGTGGTGGTGCCGGAGAAATCAGACAGCACCCCACTTATATTGGTTGTATAACCAGTGACACAAAACGTAGGACCGACTCCAGCAAACTGTACCCATACTTCACTGGCCACACCACTAGCCCCACCACATAGGACCTGCACTCCAGCAAAAGGTATACCGATTTCATTTGCCATAGCACCAGCTGTACCACAGAAAAATCCCACTCCAGCAAAAAGTACAACAAGTCCACCGGCCGAAGACCTATCCCAACTGCAGAGGCGGCCAATTCCTGCAGATTGGAACCCCATTCCATTTATTCCCAGTTTAAAAGACAATTCTTTCAATGTTGTTAGGGACTACGTGCATATATTCCCATCATGGGAAGATTATTGTGAAGACAAACACCATTTTCACATCTTCCTGTCCAACTTACGTGCAAGTGCTATTATTCATGGCTATTATTTTCCTGTTTTCTGCTGATTGAACACATCAATGATTTACATTACATTGTTGTAACTAGGCGAGGGTCAATCTGGATAGTCATCACGAGCAAAGCTTGCTTGTACTTTTCAAGGAAGCATTGCAGCAGTATCGGTGTTACCTGAGGAAATCACACTTTGATGGCAAGTCTATAAACAAATTTCCGGTGAAGTCTCATGTGCTAAATTTAGAAGACATTGAATGGAAAAACCTTGTTATGCACTGGTCTCGTTCCTAGGATGAGGTATTGTCTATGAAATCACATGACAATTTAAACTTCTACTTTTCCGCATGTGCCTTACGGATCTTAAATCTGCTCGAAGAAGAATTCTGGTTTGACAAGAACGATAGGATATCACAAATATGCTGCCTGCTGCTTTGCTCTTGTTAGTACCTGTTGTCCTATATCACTGTACTTGCATACATACCTGGTTCATTATGTGACAGCAGTATGCATGAAGCTTGCTTATCAATTGTTCGCTCCAAATTATCTGATCTGTATGAATGGTTACATTAGTGTAGAATATATCCAATGCCAATGTTTTTTTAGCTATGCATTGTTCTTGTAAGTACATGTTGTCCTTTATCAGTGTACTTATAATGACAGGTAGTTGTTCATGTACCATCACTCTGCAGCTTATTTTCCTTTGCCCTCCATTTTCTACACATCAGATCTATATTTACTCTTACCATAAGGTTGGTACTGAAGAAGTTTAGTTGTGCATTGCTCTTGGCTGTACCTTTTGCCTGTATCGCTGCACTTACATTTATAGCTACTTGGTTATGTAGCATCACTCTTCATCTTATCTTAAATATTCTCCATTTTTTCATATATTATCACATCTATATTTACTCTTAACAAAATGTAGAATAAAGGCAATGCTTTTGAAGAAGATTCTGTGGTAAACTTCTTGAATTGCCCCCCCCCATTAGCATGGACAAGGCCTTTGTAGAGCCTGACTTCACCAATAATGTAAGTTTGTCCATCTCAAGCCTTCAAACTTTGTTGTATATATTTGGTTAGGCATGACTGCAACAGCTGTTTATTTTTGGTGTTCACATCAAATTGCTTGTTTAAAGTTTATTATATGTAGTTCATAAACAAAAGTTCGTCCTTTCTCAATTTAAGTTTTCAGTTGTACAACCAAGTTCCTTCTTCATACCATGTAAATTAAACTATACAGAGCAAGTGATCTTCTTTTGCACTGCATGTATGCTTCTGTTCTTCATCTGTAATCCAGTAGTGTGGTGAACCTACCCACTACAGCACAATGTCATATTCTGCAATGTCTTAACTATGAAAATGTCATATAATTCTACTATTATTTAAACCATCTCTTTATTTGCCAATATGAAATGGTATAAATTGACAACACACTAACCATTGATACTTATGAGTTCTTGATCTGTAATCCAGTGGTGTCGTGAAGCTGCCAACTCCTTCACAATGTCATTTCCTGTCATGTCTTGACCTGAACAATATCATATTGTGTTAATGCAAATTTAAACTGTGTCACTTTATTCGTCAGTAAGAAATGTGATGAATTGTCAGCACTGATACTTTTATGTGCAAAACATGTCATCTGTCTGCTTGTTTGTCTTTCAGAATGAGGAAGATATAAGTGTTGAACAAGCGCAGTCTCATCATCTTGCTCAGCTGCTTGTGCTGCAGCTCCCCAGCAGGGCTAACCTTTCTTGAACTCTATTGAAGTGCTGTCGGTTTTGTATATTATTTTGTCGGCGTGTTTATTTGCACTGGTGGCGATCTTTGATGCCTAGTGTATGTAATCTGTTGTCTGCTTGTGCTTTATTATCATAGTGGCGAACTTTGTTGCCCAGTGGATGTAATATGCCCTAATTTCTTTATTGTATAGTATAGGTTTTTTCTTATTCACGATGCTGCAGTTATTTTACTGTATATATATCCTGTCTTCGTAGTAAACCGGCCAAACCGTAAAATTACGATACATAATCGGGCCGTCATGCAATCACGATGTAGGTTGGGCCTAAAACGTGGCGATCAGCTCACGGGTCGGCAGCAGCCCGAAATGAACCCCGGCCCATGATTGTGCGAATCAAATCACGGGCTTTTAACAGGCCGAAAAATTGCCTCGGTCCTTGTTTGGCCCAATCAGATATCGGCTGCGAGCAGACCGGATGCAAACCGGGCCGTAGTTAGGCCCAACTATATGACGGGCTTTTAACAGGCTGAAATTAATATAGGGCTGAAATGTTAAACGGACCCTTAACAGGCCAAAACTAATATCAGGCCGAATTTCTAAGTGGGCCTTTAGCAAGTGGGCCCAAAAGCATAGTGTCCAGTTGACGGGCCGAATCTGATATGGGCCATAATTAGGCCCAAAACCTCTTAAAGGGCCGGACTTGATCTGGGCCGTAATTTGGCCCAGAACGTGGTAGGCTTTTAACGGGTCGGATCTCATATGGGCCACTATTAGGCCCAGAGCGTGCCAGGCCTTTAATAGACCGTATCAAATATGGGCTGGCATTTGGCCCAAAACATGGCAGCCAGTTAACGGGCCGGCCTACTAGGGTCCTCAAAATCTTGTGGGCCTACAGCTGGGCCAGCCCATTAATGTCAGCGAAATCTCGTGGGCCTTTAGCTGGGCCGGCCCATTATGATCCGCAAGAATTTTCTGGGCCTTTACCTGGGCCGTCCTATTATGGCACACAAAAATCTTGTGGGCCTTTACCTGCGCCGGCCCATTATGGCCCATGAAATCTTGTGGGACTTTAGCTGGGCCAGCCCATTATGGTCCACAAAATCTCGTGGGCCTTTAGCTGGGCCGGCCCATTATGGTCCGCCAAATCTTGTGGGCCTTTAGTTGGGCCGGCCCATTTAAACTTGTTGGGCCGTGCCATGTGTTGACGTATCATAGGCGCCTTCTGTCCAGTGAGTGGATGACATCTGTCCCGACGATGAGCCGACACGTGTTTCCTCTAGCCAATGATGATTTTACACGTGGAAAATCCCCATGGGTCGGGGCTGTTAACGGGTTATCGGATCCAAAACCTGACCCAATAGCTTAACGGCGTTCCGTTACGGTGGATGCCACGTGTCGGTCACCCTTGACAAAAGCACTTCTGTGACGCGCGATTTATCATCATGGAAGTGGACACTTCCGGGATGATAATTTTGGTAATGTCATGGAACACTTCTACGACAGCACAGGTATGACTATCTTGATTCTGTCATAAATTTGTCATGGATGTACATGCATGACAAAAAAGCGACCTACTGTGACAAACACGTATCATCACGGAAGTGTTTTCTTTTGTAGTGTAGGCAGGCAAGTCTGGGGACCCCCATTCCTAGAACGCCGATAGTAGCCACGGGCCCAAGGCGCGCTCGGGCTTGGCTTCGAGGCGAAGCCAAAGCATCAAGCGCGGAGCGCTGCGGGCCCCAAAAGCCTGCGGCCTCAGTTGACGTGTGGCGGTTTATTGGATGTGGGCGTCTCCGCTTCCCTACGTTGCCTCGGCAACTGCCCGACTTGACAAGTCCCTGCGACATGCAAGGAAAACCATCATTACCTGTGATCGTGGGGGTGCTGGTTGGCCTTCTCCTGCTATAAATGGGGAGGGGGACAGAGCCCCCGTCGCCCATCTCTTCCCATTTCGTCTGCTTCTTCCTCCTCTGCTCCACCACCGACTCCAATGGCACCTATCCCTAGGTTTTTGGCTGGGGAGAAGGGAAAGGTTCCCCTCGACATGCCAGCACTGCTCCTGCCGAAGAAGAAGCCGGTCCACCGCCGCGGCGCCGCGGAGATGCAGGTGGTGATGAGCGGCCTCCTCCTGGGTATCCACTGCCCTTGTACGCCCAAGCCGGGGGATCGAGAGGAAGAGGCGACGGGCATCGGCGCGCGCACCGCGGCCAAGGTCGACGCGCCGCAGCAACGAGTGCCATTTCTCCTGGAGTCCACGCCGCGGACTCCTCACGCGAACTCGTGCTGTGGGCGGCGATGCCCCCAAGCTCCTGGATCCGCTTCCCATGCTTCTTCTCCGACGTGATGCCACCGAGGGGGCCTCTTGAACTTTGGTTGCAGCATGCTGACTGCGACGCTCCGGCGACTGGAGCAGAGGTTGAAGCGGTCTCCACCAGCAAGATCTTCATGACCCACGGCTGGGGCGAGGTCGCGCGGGTTTGTCACGCGGAGGGCGCCCTCGCGATTCACTTCGAATACGACGGCGCCTCCACGCTGTTCTTCAAGGTCTTCAACGCGGAGGGTCGCCGCTTGGAGTATTGCCCCGAAGGGGAGCGCCAGGATGAGGCGCGCCCTGCTCGCGGCTGCTCCAGCAGCAGCGACTCTTGGGAGTCCGACGGTTCTCCCTAGCTCTACGAGACTCCGGAGACGAGCGACGACAGCTACGTGCCCCCCGAGCTCTCGCCGCGCTCGGAGCAGGGCCGCAATGTCTGGCCGCCGCCGTCCCTGATCTGGATGGGGTTGGCGTCGGCCTCCCACGGCCCATTGTTGATGATGGCGTCGGCCACAGGGGTGTAGATATGATTCTCTTAAGTTCTCGTCTTTTGTTCCCTGCGAGGAATCAAGAAGTACCCCGTGGGGGCGTGTAAAGAGTTTGCAACGTCTTTTATTGATGTTATCCCAATTAAGGAGGCCTTGTGAGCGCAAGTCCTGTTTAGGCTCGGTCTTCCCTTTCCAACCCCGTGACAGCTTGTTGCTCTACGCTGACAGGTCCCGGTCCCCAGGAAAGCTTCAGCCGTCGCTGGTATGCCAGGTCGCGTGCCATGGTCAAGGCCAGGAGGTGAGCGGCCCGAGGTCCAGTAAGAGCCCCTGAGGCGCGATGCTCAGGGGGTCCCCTTTAGCGCTCAAGCAGCTGTGGTAAGATAAGAAAGGGAGGCGATGTTGCCGCAACAGGGCTGCGGCAAGTGGGTCCCCTGGGTCCCAACGATTGGTTGATCTGAGCTCATGACTTATCTAGGTGGTCCGGGGTCGATTCTTCATGATGCGCCAGACCGGTGCGTGAACATCCGCAACGTAGCTATGTCAGGCCCATACGAGCCTTCCCCCTTCCTATGCTCTCCTTTGTGCTCTATGTCCTTAGGTCCCGGCCCTCGAGCGAGCTCAGCCGCCGCTGGTATGCCAGGTCACGTGCCGTGGTTAAGGCCAGGGGGTGAGGGCTGGAGAGCCCGTAAGAGTTCCTGAGTCACGATGCTCAGGAGCCCCCCTTCTAACGTGCAAGCAGATTACTCAGAAGAGGTGGGAGCTCGCGGTGCCGCCTGGTCCTATCCTCGTGAGATTCCTGTGAGCCAGCACAAGGGCCTGGTGAGGTGACGTGCGCGGGGCGTGCCGCGAGCCAGAGCTCGACCGCTCAGGTTTATCGACATGGTAGGGATGGACCCGTGCACCAGCGCTGTGCCGGCGTGAGGAGGCCCCGTGGGAGGCGACGATTGAGCAGGTAGCAATCATAGGTAGATCAAATATGAGAGTAGCAAGCTTAAGCAAGTGCAAGGGAGATACGTGCCACTGGGTCAGGCCCGAGCGGCTTGGGGACGATGCAGCCCGATGGGTGCTCCCAACAAGGTAAGCTAAAGACATAAGAAAAGGGATACATGCCATAGGAAAGGACCCACGCGGCCTGGGAATGATGCAGCCCGAGGGGCGCTCCCAACTAAATGAACTTGGAAAATCTCACCTAGTTATGTTGACGAAGGAGAGTAGGGACATCTAAAGGTGCACGGCGAAAAGGTTGCTCCTCACGAGCCACCAGGGCCCTGAGCCTCGGGAGGCTCTGGGGGCTCGGGTGGTTCCTTGAGGACCATCTCCATCTCCATCAGGACGGCATGGTGACTGGCCTCCTGAGCCGCTAGGATGCGCCACAAGTTGCGCTGGTAGACGGACGATACACTCGGCAGGCCAAAGGGCATGCGAACGTAGCTGTGCGGTGGGCCCTCGCAGCGTCCCACACGCCAAGGCCAGAAAGGCTCCTGAGAAGCGGCCCTGTTGAGCCCTGGAATGTCGATGCAGACACGCAGCCCAGCATCTTCGCCTGGATGGGAAGCTACGTCTCGTGAGCGGCGGTCGCCGCGCATGGCCCTTGCGTCTTGCAATTCCTAGGTAGTCTTGGTGATGAACTCCTGAATGGTGGGCAATCCTTGCACTGTGCCCTCCTGAGGGAAACGTGTCGCGAAGCACGCCTCCAAGTGGTGCCCAAGCGCCTCCCTCGTGATGTGGGCAAGGTCTAAGGCCTTCCATAAGAAAGCCCCCGAGCCCTGCCCGAGAAGGGCGCCGGGCGCGCCTTCCTATGCGATGGAGGGAGGCGCCCCTGGAGAGGGCGCTGATCCTGACGAGGCTCCAGCTGTGATGCCACCCTCCTGAGGTCCTGCACGTCACAGCTGCTTCTTCTTATTGGGGATGGCCTCAGGAGGGCCCTCGCCCTTGCTGTCGGGGTCGTCGATTGCTGTAGCTTGGAAGGCACGCTCGAGGGAGCACACCGCGTCTCTTTCTTCACATGGGACCATGATGATCCCACCGCTTCCCGGCATCTTGAGGACATTGTAGCCGTCATGGGTTACTGCCATGAACTTGGCCAGGGCTGGATACCCGAGGATGGCATTGTACAGCAGACGGATGTGCGCGACGTCGAAGTCGATGAGCTCGGTCCGGTAGTTCTTGTGTTCCCCGAAGGTGACAGGGAGGCGGACCTGCCCTATCGGTGTGGTGGAACCGTCAGTCACTCCCGAGAAAGGCTTGGTGGGCTGAAGCTGGTCATACGGCACTTGGGGGTTGTCCAACGTGTCGACGGACATGACGTTGAGCCCTGCGCCGCCGTCGATGAGGGTCTTGGTAACTTGCACATTGCTGATGACTGGGGAGCAAAGCATCGGGAGGGCGCCAGCAGTAGCTGCGCACTTGAGCTGGTCTGCCGAGTTGAACGTGATGGGGCACTGTGACCATCTGAGCGGGCGTGTGGCTTCGAGCTTGGGGAGGACTGCATTCACTTCACGAGCAAACTGCTTGAAGATACGCTGCGAGGCTGGGGCCTGGGCTCCACCCAAGATGCAGGCGATAGCACGCGGTTCCTGGAAGCCCCTAGCCCCCTCGTCTTGATGATGCTCGGCATTCCTTCTTGGCGGTGGTGGCAGCGGAGGGAGTCCGGCATTGCCTTGAGGACGATCCTCATGAGGCTGATCCCTCCAGGCGCCCTCGCGAGGCTGATCCTTCCAACGGTCCTCACGAGGCCGGTCGCGCCACTCCTGGCATGGGCCACGGTCGTCCCAGCGTCCGCCACCACGTCCTCCTCCTCGGTCGTAGCCCCGGTTGCCGCGCTCAGGGCGCCGACCGAAGCGTCCTTCGCAAATGGCTCTGAGCTCTTAACAATCACTGGTGTTGTGGGTGTTCAGGTTGTGGAAGGCGCAGAATGGACGACTGCCCTTGGATGACTCTAGTTGGTCTCTGCCACGCTTGGTGTCTGGTTCCGCTGCGAGCATGGCTGCTCCCTTGCGCTTCACGTCCTTGGCCTTGGCTTTCTTCTCCTCCGGGTCCATAGTAGGGAGCTCGAGGAGGGAGAGGTGCCCCTCCTCAGCTCTAGCACACTTGGTCGCGGTGTTGAACAGCTCCAGGGTCGTGCACAGCTCTTCATGGATGGCGAGCTCCTCCTTCATCTTGACATCGCGGACGCCACCAGAGAACGCAAAGATGATGGCCTCGTCGGTCACCTTGGGGATCTTGATCCGTGCGCTGTTGAAGCGCTGAATGTACTTCTGCAGGGTCTCTCCAGGTTGTTGCTTGATGCGGCACAGGTCGCCCGCGATCGGGGGGCGGCCGCAAGTGCCCTGGAAGTTGGCGATGAAGCGGGTGCGCATCTCGTCCCAGGAGGAGATTGAGCCCGGGGCAGGTTCAGGAGCCAGGAGCGGGGGGGGCTCCTTGAGAGACATGGGAAACCAGTTCGCCATGACTTTCTCGTCGCCATTGGCTGCTTCGATGCTCAGCTCGTAGAGCTGCAGGAACTCCTCGGGGTTGGGGGTGCCGTCGTATCGAGGAGGCAGATCCGGCTTGAACTTGCGCGGCCAGGCGACGCTACGCAGCTCGGGGGTGAAGGTGTGACAGCCAGCTGTGGTCACTGGGACCCGCCTTGGGGATGGAGCTTGGTCTTGATGGGGTCCGCGCCCTGCTGCTACAGGCAGTGCGTGGTCTTGCCACTGCAGCCGGTCCCGACGCGGTGGTGCGGGGAACGGCAGAGTGTTTTCTTGCGGCTGAGGGACTTCTTGACAGCTTCTTTCTTCACGCGCGGGCGCGGGACGCGACAGGTCACGTCGCGGAGCCGCGCGTCTTGACGCTAGGGCGTCGTCTTGGGGCTGAGGTGGTGGAGGCGCTCCGTGAGCTACATCGCCCGTAGCTGGCGGAGGGCGAGGCGGAGAAAGGGACGGCGCAGGGGAGCCCCCTACGGCGCGGACAAGCTCGACGATGTGGTCGTGCCAGTCCTCGTAGAGGTCGTCAACCGGGCGGTAGCGCAGGAGCTCGTGCACCTTGAGGAGCGCGGCCCGTGCATCCATGGGAGGGTGACGTGCATGGAAGAAGAACTAGCAGGGGTCAGCGATGGAGTGGCGGTGCAGCCGTCCCACCGCACCGAGGGGTGTAGCGAAGATGCTTCCTGCTCGTTCCCCGCCGGGCCGGTGGTGGCATTGGCGGCAGCGATGGGGAACGACAGGGTGGCCCGCCGACGGGAGCCGTCTGAGTGACATGGGCGGCGAGGGCAGCCCGGCGCTCAGCACGAGCGCGGCGCGCGTCTGCCATGGAGACGACAAAGCAACGGGGCACGGGGCGACAGAAGGAAGCTTTGGCCACCCCTACTTGGTTCCGGCAGACCCTTGAGGTTCGAACACTGGGGTGCGCATGATGGTTTTCTCCCTATCGATCCACGCCATAGCTCATTAAGATCTTGCGGACGAACTCGACAAACTCACAACGCAGAAAGACACAAGATTTATACTGGTTCAGGCCACCGTTGTGGTGTAATACCCTACCCCAGTGTGGTGGTGGTGGATTGCCTCTTGGGCTGATGATGAACCATACAACGGGAAGAACAGCCTCCTGAGGTTGAGGTGTTCTTGTGCTTAGCGAACTTGTGTGGGTGGAATGCCTCTCGGTCTGATCTCGATCAGATCGTCTCTTTTTCCCTACTGTGGTGGCTAGTTCTACTTATATAGGCCCTGGTCCTCTCCCCAAATATTGAGCGGGAAGGGAGCCAACAACGGCCAATTCGAAAGGGGACAGCTAGTAAAAGTTATCCTGACAAAAGGTGGTCTTCGCCTGCCAAAGGTTCTAGTGGTGACGCCGTCCTGGGCTCCATGGTGACCTCCGTCTTGCCGTCCTTTTGGTTTTGGTCTCGTTGCACCAATATGGAAACCTTTGCTTGATGCCTCGGTACTCCGCGCCTGCGCTTTCCCCCTTGGCACCAAAGAGGAAGGAAGGACACTGCGCGCTGGCGCCCGCCTGGCGCCCGCTTGGTCTCGATCGTCATGGCTCACGTCACGTGGACCTCATGAGGTTTGCCTTGCCTTGATCTCTCCGCCCCTCGCGAGCCTGCCTGATGAGGCCGCTCCTGAGGAGGTCTTGCGTCGTCCGCCTCGCGAGGCTTGGCCCCTCTCAAGGGTCTTGAATGCCTTGTCGACGAAGATGGGCCGTAAAAACTTGCCAGCCCAGCCACGCCGCGGGCCGCGGGCAGGCAAGTCTGGGGACCCCTGATCCCAGAACATCGACATGAACCTATGAAGGTAGAAGAAGCTCCTGAGGATCCTGATTGGGTAAACGCCATGCATGAAGAGCTACACAACTTCGAGAGGAAACAAGTGTGGACTTTGGTTGAAAAGCCGGACGACAACCACAACATCATTGAAACCAAATGGGTGTTTCAGATTAAGCAATATGAAGATGGATAAGTTGTACGCAACAAGGCTCGTCTCGTCACCCAAGGCTACACTCAAGTCGAAGGTATGGACTATGGTGAGACATACTCCCACGTTGCTAGACTTGAGTCCATACGCATCTTACTTGCTTATGCCAATCACCATGATATCACTTTATACCAAATGGACATTAAAAGTTCTTTTCTAAATGGTGAAATTGAGGAGGAAGTTTATGTTAAACAACCTCCTAGCTTTGTCAATCCTAAGAAACCTAATCATGTCTACAAACTTCACAAAGCTCTTTATGGTCTTAAACAAGCCCCTATAGCATGGTATAAATGCTTGACCAAGTTCCTTATTGAAAAAGGCATTGAAATTGGGAAGATTGATTCTACACTTTTTACTAAAAGGGTTAATGGTGAATTATTTGTATGCCAAATTTATGTGGATGATATTATAGTTGGTTCTACTAACCCCCATTTTAGTGAAAAGTTTGCAAGGCTAATGTCGAAGAAGTTTGAGATGTCTATGATGAGTGAACTCAAATTTTTTCCTTGGCTAGCAAATCAAGCAAACTAAGGAAGGTACCTTTGTTTCTCAAACAAAGTATACCAAGGACCTTTTCAAGAAGTTCAACATGCAAGAAAGCAAAGGTATGAAAACACCCATGCCTACTAGTGGACATCTTGACTTGACTAAGGATGGCAAACCGGTTGACCAAGAGGTTTACTACTCTATGATTGGTTCATTGTTATATCTATGTGCCTCCCGTCCCGATATTATGCTAAGTGTGTGCATGTGTGCATGATATCAAGCGGCCCCTAAAGAGTGTCATCTTAAGGTTGTGAAAAGGGTAGTGAGATACTTAATTCATACACCAAACTTTGGCATTTGGTATCCTAAGAGGTCGTCTTTCGATCTTGTTGGCTACTCCGATTCGGATTATGCCGGTGACAAGGTTGATAGAAAGTCCACTTTGGGTACTTGTCAATTTCTTGGTACATCCCTTGTGTCTTGGTCCTCCAAGAAATAAAACTCGGTATATTTATGCACCGCCGAAGCAGAATACATTGCCGCCGGATCATGTTGTGCTCAATTACTTTGGATGACCCAAACCCTTAAGGATTATGGGATACATATGAAACATGTTCCATTGCTTTGTGACAATGAAAGTGCTATTAAGATTGCTCACAATCCCGTGCAACATTCTCGAACTAAGCATATTGAAGTTCGTCATCATTTCATTCGAGATTCATGTTGCTAAAGGAGACATCAATTTTAAGCATGTTCGTACCGATAAGCAATTGGGGGATATATTCACCAAACCACTTGATGAGAAAGTATTTTGTCGTTTGAGAGGTGAATTGAACATCATTGATGCCTCAAACTTGGAGTAGAAACCCCATTCAGATACATGCAAGGCATGAGCCTTTTATGACTAAACCTTGACATTTCTCTTATGATGATGATCATATGTCTTGGATCTCTATTTGTACCCTTGCATGTTATCTAACCCTTGTAGGTAATTGGATGAGCCCAAATCCATGAGATTGCAAGTCACTCACATTTTGAGCAATCTCTAAATCTCCAATCTAACCCATGTAGGAAGATGAACTGAAACTCCAAGTGGTGCTCCCAACTCTTGATGAACTACATCAACCTTGAGCATCCAACACAAGTTCGACTACATGATCAAGATCAACACCACAACCGAAGGTATGTTAATCCATCCTAGAGAAGCTTTGCTCCAAGTCATGAGTCAAAGCAACTCAACAAGATGTGAATACATGAAAATGCTTAAATGAAAAATGGTAACCCCATTTTGAGCTTAAACGATGAGTATGACCTACGATCAAGTGTTGTCACTTGACTCCTTAGTCAATATAATCTAACATAGGTGACTTTGTCGCCGACCCCTTCTGGATGAAGTTCTCAAGTGTGTCCTTTTCTCATTTACTTTGAGTTCTTGCATATGTTTCTTGCTATACTTCATCTAGATCTATTTTCTTATTCTGTTTTTCTCTGTAACTGTGTTTAATTCACTGCAAATCTTTTAGTCAATTCCTTGCAAATCCTTGTGAGATTTCAGTTGCCAAGTGAGCTGAGTGGACAAAATCTTTACTCTGTGTTGAACTCAGTCCCTTCGATCTAAACCCATCAGCTTAATTGAAACACAAGGTCGCTTTGTGAACAGTTCATCGGTACAACCAATATGGACTACTTCAGTCTTACCGATTTGGACTTTCTGTGACTTTGTCATTTCGGCGTCACCGAAGGAAAACAATCGGAGTCACCGATTTCAACTCTGAGAAAAATGTTTTGCCATTTCTTATTGCCTATTTTCTTCAGCTCCACTCAATGATTCTGTCATCTATCAGCATACCAGGCTATGTAGCTACTGCTTTGTAGTGACTCTCGAGGACCACACCTATTTGACGCATGACCCTGAAGTACCCTTCTTGGAAATTGATGTCAAAGGGGGAGAGAGACCATGAAAGCTTATCATATGAGCTCATCTAAAGCTCTTTTACATATGCTTGTTGACAAAAGAGGAGAGAAGTCACATGTCTTTAAGAGGGGAAAGACATGTATGTGTGATCATAGCTATTGCTAATATTCTTGCTGCTCTGAACGTTGGTTTGATTGTACCATTTCTTGCTCTGATTTTCAGGTGGAGAAAGATTCCATAACTAGGGGAAGAAAATCTTTGAATTCATTGCATATCTTCTCTGGGGACATGTCAATATCTAAATGGAGTATTTAGTACTCACCCACTACATGTCATCCCAGTCTTGGTACTCTTGTGGGTTCCTGAAATTGCTTTACTGAGAGTGTTCTTGTGTTATCTAACCTTGTTTTCTCTAGTCCACTCCTTCCAAAGCCAGCTCAAGACCACAAGGTAAGTATATGCATCACACTGATGTGCATGATGATCTCTTGTTGATGTACATATTGTTTGCAAGAGGGATTCATAAACATGAAGGTACACTTCTTATCCACATCATTTGATCTGATGCATATAGCCAAGATACATGTAACTCATTACTTGCTCTGTCATGCTTATGCATTCACATGTTCTTATATTCTAAGTTCACATGATTGCATACATGTAGGGGGGTCTTATGCATGTTACATGTCCTTCCAAAGCTTTACCTATTACTCTGCATATTTTTATCTAAAGCTTTGATGTATGTTGTCATCAATTACCAAAAAGCGGGAGATTGAAAGCACAAGTGCTCCCTGGGTGATTGTGGTAATTAAGGTCAACATATCTCTTGTTGGACTAATGCTTTTATCTAGTGTATTTCAGACAAGTTCAGCAATGGTGTGGCATGGACAAGAGGATGTGGAACCCCTTCTAAATGCTAAGGACACATATTGGCAAAAACTCAAGACTCTCCATTTATATTTTAGTGATCCAAGATCACATTGAGTCCATAGGAAAGCCAATATTATTAAAAGGGGATGAGGTGTTGCTTAATGGTCTACTTGCTCAAAGTGCTTGTGATATTGCTCCAAGACCCTCAATCACTTTCTCATTTCCAAATATGTCCACAACTCAAAGTCAAACTCAGCCCCACCGAAATGATCTATCCGACGCCACCGAGTTGAATTGACCTACCCACTGCCAGAAACCCTGACACCTCGGTCACACCGATACTGATCTCGGTCTTACAGAGATGGCCTTGCGAACTCTCTGTTGCCTGTTGCAATTATTTTGATCTCACCGAAATGTGCAAACGGTCCCACCAAGTTTGCTTGACCAACTCTCGGTTTGCTCTTTGTTGAAATCGGTCTCACCAAGTTCAAGCAATTGGCTTCACCGAGATGAGGTTTTGCCCTAGACCTAGCACATTGGTCCCACCTAGTTGTTCCAGTCGGTCCCACTGAGATTCCTAACGTTCACATTTTGAACTAAATCGGTCTCACCGAGCTCTTCTATTCGGTCTGACCGAGTTGGGTGAAATGTGTGTAACGGTTGGATTTTATGTGTAGGCTATATATACCCCTCCACCCCCTTCTCCATAAGTGAGAGAGCCATCAGAACGTGCCTACACTTCCAGCCTACATTTTTTGAGAGAGAACCACCTACTCATGTGTTGAGATCAAGAAATTCCAATCCAACCACAAGAATCTTGATTTCTAACCTTCCCCAAGTTGCTTTCCGCTCAAATCGTCTTTCGCCATGTGCAAATCTGTGTGAGAGAGTTGAGTGTTGGGAAGATTATCATTTTAAGCACAAGAGCAAGGAGTTCATCATCAACACAACATATATTACCTTTTGGAGAGTGGTGTCTCCAAGATTGGTTAGGTGTCGCTTGGGAGCCTCCGTCAAGATTGTGGAGTTGAACCAAGAAGTTTGTAAGGGCAATGAGATCGCCTACTTCGTGAAGATCTACCTGAGGGAGTCCTGGACTAAGGGGTCCTTGGGCGTCCGGCCTGTTATCCATGGGCCGGACTGATGGGTTGTGAAGACATGAAGGCCGAAGACTACACCGAACACTTCTTATATATAAGTTCGGCACCCCGAATTTAGCATTATACGCATTGGCTCCAAATGATGTCTTTGGTCAATAGTTGGGTTGTGATACGTCTCCGTCGTATCTATAATTTTTGATTGTTCCATGCCAATATTACTCAACTTTCATATACTTTTTGGTAACTTTTTATATTATTTTTGGGACTAACATATTGATACAGTGCCCAGTGCCAGTTCCTGTCTGTTGCATGTTTTTGGTTTCGCAGAATATCCATATCAAACGGAGTCCAAACGGGATAAAAACGGATGGAGCTTATTTTTGGAAAATATGGAAAATTCGGAAGGAAAATCAATGTGAACCAGTGCCCGAGGTGGTCACGAGGCAGGGCCCCCCCTAGGGCGCGCCCCCTACCCTCGTGAGCCCACCGTAAGGCGGTTGACACTCTTCTTTTGCCGCAAGAAAGCTAATATTCGGAAAAAAATCACGGCAAAGGTTTCAGGCCAATCGGAGTTACGGATCTCCATATATATACGAAACGGTGAAACAGAGCCAGAACAGAACGCAGAACCAGAGAGAAACAGAGAGACAGATCCAATCTCGGAGGGGCTCTCGCCCCTCCCATGCCATGGAGGCCAAGGACCAGAGGGGAAACCCTTCTCCCATCTAGGGAGGAGGTCAAGGAAGAAGAGGAAGAAGGGGGGCCCTCTCCTCGTCCCCTCCAGTGGCGCCGGAACGCCGCTGTGGCCATCATCATCATCACCGCGATCTACACCAACACCTCCGCCATCTTCACCAACATCTCCATCACCTCCCCCCCTCTATCTACAGCGGTCCACTCTCCCGCAACCCGTTGTACCCTCTACTTGAACATGGTGCTTTATGCTTCATATTATTATCCAATGATGTGTTGCCATCCTATGATGTCTGAGTAGATTTTTGTTGTCCTATTGGTGGTTGATGAATTGCTATGATTGATTTAATTTGCTTGTGGTTATGTTGCTATCCTTTGGTGCCCATCATATGAGCGCGTGCGTGGATCACACCATAGGGTTAGTTGTATGTTGATAGGACTATGTATTGGAGGGCAAGAGTGACAGAAGCTTCAACCTAGCATAGAAATTGATGCATACGGGATTGAAGGGGGACCAATATATCTTAATGCTATGGTTGGGTTTTACCTTAATGAACATTAGTAGTTGCAGATGCTTGCTAATAGTTCCAATCATAAGTGCATAGAATTCCAAGTCAGGGATGACATGCTAGCAGTGGCCTCTCCCACATAATACTTGATATCGGTCTAGTAAAGTAGTCAATTGCTTAGGGCAATTTCGCAACTCATACCACCACTTCTCCACACTCTCTATATTTACTTTATTGTTTCTTTATGTAAACAGCCCCTACTTTTTATTTACGTACTCTTTATTATCTTGCAAACCTACCCAACAACACCTACAAAGTACTTCTAGTTTCATACTTGTTCTAGGTAAAGTGAACGTCAAGCGTGCGTAGAGTTGTATCGGTGGTCGATAGAACTTGAGGGAATATTTGTTCTACCTTTAGCTCCTCGTTGGGTTCGACACTCTTACTTATCGAAAACTGTTGCAATCCCCTATACTTGTGGGTTATCAAGACCTTTTTCTAGCGCCGTTGCCGGGGAGCAATAGCGTGGGGTGAATATTCTCGTGTGTGCTTGTTTGCTTTATCACTAAGTAATTTCTATTTGCTGTTCTTAGTTGTTTTCTATCTTTAGTTATGGGTAGGAAATGCAAAATACCAAAAAAATTAGTTGTACCTACTGAACCAATGTTTGAAGAACCACTCAAAATCTGTCACACTGCTGAAGCTTTTTACTTGGATCATCTTCGATCCCTTTGTGCTCGTGCCGGAACCCCAACTAGCTTAGTTGAGGGCAAATCTTTAGATGAGCATGCTTGTTATGTGCGACACCGTATATCTGAAAAAGGGAAATTATTATGGAGTCAAATTCAACGTATGCAATGCTATGCTTGGAATTTATGTGAATTATATGATTTTACTTGTTGTTCTGAAAACCCTAAGAAACACCTTCCCTACCAATGTGAGTTTATTGATAATGGAATCTTATCTTCTTATGCTAAAGGTGTTTATAGTTACTATGATATTCAACAAATTGAAGAATTTGTTGCTTTTGAGGGTGCTTATGAAATTGCTTCTTTGAATGAAAAGTATGATGCTACTTTTCACAAATCTGAAAATTTTGCTATACTTAAATATTGCTATGATAATTATGCTTCTAATACCTATGTTAAACAATATATTGAGGAATACTCCGTTGTCCAACAAGAGACTAATATTTTGCAGGAGTTTATGGAAGAAGAAATTGGTGAAACTGTGAGCTCATTGGATGAAAAAGATGATGAGGAGAGCGAAGAACAAAAGGAGGAAGAGCGGATTGATCACCCGTGCCCACCTTCTAATGAGAGTAACTCTTCAACTCATACATTGTTTAATTCCCCTTCGTGCTTACCGAAGGATGATTGCTATGATGACTGTTATGATCCCTATGATTCTTTTGAAATATCCCTTTTTGATGATGCTTGCTATACTTGTGGCCAAGATGCCAATATGAATTATGCTTATGCAGATGAACTTGATATAGTTCCCTATGTTAAACATGAAATTGTTGCTATTGCACCCACGCATGACAGTCCTATTATCTTTTTGAATTCTCCAAACTACACTATATCGGAAAAGTTTGCACTTATTAAGGATTACATTGATGGGTTGCCTTTTACCGTTGCACATGATGATTTTGATAGATATAATATGCATGTGCTTGCTGCTCCTACTTGCAATTATTATGAGAGAGGAACTATATCTCCACCTCTCTATGTCTCCAACACGATAAAATTGCAAGAAATTGTTTATACTATGCATTGGCCTTTACTATGTGTGCATGAATTGTTCTTTTATGACATGCCGATGCATAGGAAGAGAGTTAGACTTCGTCATTACATGATATATGTTGCTTTGTGCTCACTACTAAATTACAAATCATTGTTAATTAAAATTGGCTTTGATATACCTTGGGATCCGGGTGGATTCACTACTTGAGCACTATATGCCTAGCTTAACGGCTTTAAAGAAAGCGCTGCCAGGGAGACAACCCGGAAGTTTTAGAGAGTCATTTATTTCTTTTGAGTGCTTTCATATAGTTTAAAAACAACAAAAATAAATAGGGGAACCCAAAGCTTTTTCAAAAATAAAAGTGAAAGTGAGAGAGACGAGCATTGTGAAAGTGGGGGACGTCCTTGAACTTTGTTCATGCCCATGGGAACTTTGTGAATCTTAATTACAGAAACTTTTCAATAAAAATAATTATCCCCTTGTACAATTCCATTGTATTATAAAAATAATGTGCCAAGGTTTGCCTTTAGGATGTTTACATTTGCTTGATGGTTTGTACGGTGCAGGACAGAAACTTTGGCTGTAGTGCGCGATTTTACATTTTTAGCTGGAACGTCAAATGGTTATGATTCTTTTTTCACTGTCTTCCTATACAAATTGTTTATTTTTCCTAATTTTGGTAGAAGTTTTCAAGTACCATAAGTATGGTGAATGTTCAGTTTGCTACAGACTGGTCTGTTTTAGACAGATTCTGTTTTTGATGCATAGTTTGCTTGTTTTGATGAAACTATCAATTTATATCAGTGGATTAAAACATGAAAAGGTTATATTACAGTAGACACAATGCAAAAAAATATGAATTGGTTTGCAACAGTACTTATAGTAGTGATTTGTTTTATTATACTAACGGATCTTACCGAGTTTTCTGTTGAAGTTTTGTGTGGATGAAGTGTTCGATGATTGAGAAGGTTTCGATGTGAGAAGAAGGAAGAGAGGCAAGAGATCAAGCTTGGGGATGCCCGGGGAAACCCAAGTAAATATTCAAGGAGACTCAAGCGTCTAAGCTTGGGGGTGCTGGGGAGGCATCCCCTCTTTCTTCAACAAATATCGGTATGTTTTCGGATTCGTTTCGTTCATGCGATATGTGCAAGTCTTGGAGCGTCTTTTGCATTTAGGTTTTTATTTTTCTTTTTATGCACCATGCTGGTATGAGATAGTCCTTGGTTGATTTATAGAATGCTCTTTGCACTTCACTTATATCTTTTGAGTATGGCTTTATAGAATGCTTCATGTGCTTCACTTATATCGTTTGAAGTTTGGATTGCATGTTTCTCTTTACATAGACAACCGCCATTTGTAGAATGCTCTTTTTCTTCACTTATATTTGTTAGAGCGTGGGCATATCTTTTGTAGAAAGAATTAAACTCTCTTGCCTCACTTATATCTATTTAGAGAGATGACGGGAATTGGTCATTCACATGGTTAGTCATAAAATCCTACGTAAAACTTGTAGATCACTGAATATGATATGTTTGATTCCTTGCAATAGTTTTGCGATATAAAGATGGTGATATTAGAGTCATGCTAGTGGGTAGTTGTGGATTGTAGAAATACTTGTGTTGAGTTTTGTGATTCCCGTAGCATGCACGTATGGTGAACCATTATGTAACGAAGTCGGAGCATGATTTATTTATTGATTGTCTTATGTGTGGCGGTCGGGGACGAGCGATGGTCTTTTCCTACCAATCTATCCCCCTAGGAGCATGCGCGTAGTACTTTGTTTCGATGACTAATAGATTTTTGCAATAAGTATGTGAGTTCTTTATGACTAATGTTGAGTCCATGGATTATACGCACTCTCACCCTTCCACAATTGCTAGCCTCTCTAGTATCGTGCAACTTTCGCCAGTGCCTTAAACCCACCATATACCTTCCTCAAAACAGCCACCATACCAACCTATCATGGCATTTCCATAGCCATTCCGAGATATATTGCCATGCAACTTTCATCATCATATACATGACTTGAGAATTCATTGTCATATTGCTTTGCATGATCGTAAGATAGCTAGCATGATGTTTTCATGGCTTGTCCATTTTTTGATGGCATTGCTACGCTAGATCATTGCACATCCCGGTACACTGCCGGAGGCATTCATATAGAGTCATATCTTTGTTCTAGGTATCGAGTTATAATATCGAGTTGTAAGTAAATAAAAGTGTGATGATCATCATTATTAGAGCATTGCCCCAGTGAGGAAAGGATGATGGAGACTATGATTCCCCCACAAGTCGGGATGAGACTCCGGACGAAAAAATAAAAAAATAAAAAATAAAAAAGAGAAAGGCCAAAAAAAGAGAAGGCCCAAAAAAAGAAAAAAAAAGAATGAGAGAAAAGAGAGAAGGGGCAATGTTACTATCCTTTTACCACACTTGTGCTTCAAAGTAGCACCATGTTCTTCATATAGAGAGTCTCTTGAGTTATCGCTTTCATATACTAGTGGAAATTTTCATTAAAGAACTTGGCTTGTATATTCCAACGATGGGCTTCCTCAAATGCCCTAGGTCTTCATGAGCAAGCAAGTTGGATGCACACCCACTTAGTTTCAGTTTGAGCTTTCATATACTTATAGCTCTAGTGCATCCGTTGCATGGCAATCCCTACTCACTCACATTGATATCTATTGATGGGCATCTCCATAGCCCGTTGATACGCCTAGTTGATGTGAGACTATCTTCTCCTTTTTTGTCTTCTCCACCATCATATTCTATTCCACCTATAGTGCTATGTCCATGGCTCACGCTCATGTATTGCGTGAAAGTTGAAAAGGTTTGAGAATGTCAAAAGTATGAAACAATTGCCTGGCTTGTCATCGGGGTTGTGCATGATGTGAATATTTTGTGTGGTGAAGATGGAGCATAGCCAGACTATATGATTTTGTAGGGATAACTTTCTTTGGCCATGTTATTTTGAAAAGACATGATTGCTTTATTAGTAGGCTTGAAGTATTATTGTTTTTATGTTAAATGATAGACTATTGCTTTGAATCACTCGTGTCTTAATATTCATGCCATGATTAGACATATGATCAAGATTATGCTAGGTAGCATTCCACATCAAAAATTATCTTTTTTATCATTTACCTACTCGAGGACGAGCAGGAATTAAGCTTGGGGATGCTGATACGTCTCCGTCGTATCTATAATTTTTGATTGTTCCATGCCAATATTATTCAACTTTCATATACTTTTTGGTAACTTTTTATATTATTTTTGGGACTACATATTGATCCAGTGCCCAGTGCCAGTTCCTGTCTGTTGCATGTTTTTGGTTTCGCAGAATATCCATATCAAACGGAGTCCAAACGGGATAAAAACGGACGGAGATAATTTTTGGAAAATATGGAAAATTCGAAAGGAAATCAATGCGAACCAGTGCCCGAGGTGGTCACGAGGCAGGGGGGCGCCCCCCCTAGGGCGCGCCCCCTACCCTCGTGAGCCCACCGTAAGGCAGTTGACGCTCTTCTTTTGCCGCAAGAAAGCTAATATTTGGAAAAAAAATCACGGCGAAGGTTTCAGGCCAATCGGAGTTACGGATCTCCATATATATACGAAACGGTGAAACAGAGCCATAACAGAACGCAGAACCAGAGAGAAACAGAGAGACAGCTCCAATCTCGGAGGGGCTCTCGCCCCTCCCATGCCATGGAGGCCAAGGACCAGAGGGGAAACCCTTCTCCCATCTAGGGAGGAGGTCAAGGAAGAAGAGGAAGAAGGGGCCCCTCTCCCCCTCTCCTCCGGTGGCGCCGGAACGCCGCCGTGGCCATCATCATCATCACCGCGATCTACACCAACACCTCCGCCATCTTCACCAACATCTCCATCACCTACCCCCTCTATCTAGAGAGGTCCACTCTCCCGCAACCCGCTCTACCCTCTACTTGAACATGGTGCTTTATGCTTCATATTATTATCCAATGATGTGTTGCTATCCTATGATGTCTGAGTAGATTTTCGTTGTCCTATTGGTGGTTGATGAATGGCTATGATTGATTTAATTTGCTTGTGGTTATGTTGTGCTACGTCTTGAGCTTGTGTTGGTTTTCCCCGAAGAGGAAGGAATGATGCAGCAGAGTAGCATAAGTATTTCCCTCAGTTTTTGAGAACCAAGGTATCAATCCAGTAGGAGGCCACGCTCAAGTCCCTCGTACCTGCACAAAACGATAGCTACTCGCAACCAACGCGATTAGGGGTTGTCAATCCCTTCACGGTCACTTACGAGAGTGAGATCTGATAGATATAATATTTTTGGTATTTTTGGTATAAAGATGCAAAGTAAAAAGTAAAGGCAAAGTAAAAAGCAAAACAATATTAAAGTGATGGAGATTGATATGATGAGAATAGACCCGGGGGCCATAGGTTTCACTAGTGGCTTCTCTCAAGAGCATAAGTATTCTACGGTGGGTGAACAAATTACTGTTGAGCAATTGACAGAATTGAGCATAATTATGAGAATATCTAGGCATGATCATGTATATAGGCATCACGTCCGTGACAAGTAGACTGAAACGATTCTGCATCTACTACTATTACTCCACTCATCGACCGCTATCCAGCATGCATCTAGAGTATTAAGTTAAAAATAGAGTAACGCCTTAAGCAAGATGACATGATGTAGAGAGATAAATTCATGCAATATGAAATAAACCCCATCTTGTTATCCTCGATGGCAACGATGCAATACGTGCCTTGCTGCCCCTTCTGTCACTGGGTAAGGACACCGCAAGATCGAACCCAAAGCTAAGCACTTCTCCCATGGCAAGAACTACCAATCTAGTTGGCCAAACCAAACAGATAATTCGAAGAGACTTGCAAAGATAACCAATCATACATAAAAGAATTCAGAGAAGATTCAAATATTATTCATAGATAGACTTGATCATAAACCCACAATTCATCGATCTCAACAAACACACCGCAAAAAGAAGATTACATCGAATAGATCTCCACAAGAGAGGGGGAGAACTTTGTATTGAGATTCAAAGAGAGAGAAGAAGCCATCTAGCTACTAACTATGGACCTGAAGGTCTGAGGTAAACTACTCACACTTCATCGGAGAGGCTATGATGATGTAGAAGCCCTCCGTGATGACGGCCCTCTTCCGGCGGAGCTCCGGAACAGGCCCCAAGATGGGATCTCGTGGATACAGAAAGTTGCGGCGGTGGAATTATGTTTTTGGCTCCTGTTCTGATCGTTTGGGGGTACGTGTGTATATATAGGAGGAAGAAGTACGTCGGAGAAGCAACGAGGGGCCCACGAGGCAGGGGCGCCCCCCGCCCTCGTGACCGCCTCTTTTGTTCCTTGGAGCAGGGTCCAAGTCTCCTGGATCACGTTCGGTGAGAAAATCACGTTCCCGAAGGTTTTATTCCGTTTGGACTCCATTTGATATTCCGTTTCTTCGAAACACTGAAATAGGCAAAAAACAACAATTCTGGGCTGGGCCTCCGGTTAATAGGTTAGTCCCAAAAATAATATAAAAGTGGAAAATAAAGCCCAATATAGTCCAAAACAATAGATAATATAGCATGGAGCAATCCAAAATTATAGATACATTGGAGACGTATCAGGCATCCCCAAGCTTAATTCATGCTCGTCCTCGAGTAGGTAAATGATAAAAAGAGAATTTTTGATGTGGAGTGCTACTTGGCATAATTTCAATGCAAATCTTCTTAATTGTGGTATGAATATTCAGATTAGAAAGATTCAAGACAAAGGTTTATATTGACATAAAAATAATAATACTTCAAGCATACTAACAAAGCAATTATGTCTTCTCAAAATAACATGGCCAAAGAAAGTTATCCCTACAAAATCATATAGTCTGGCTATGCTCTATCTTCACCACACAAAATATTTAAATCATGCACAACCCCGATGAAAAGCCAAGCAATTGTTTCATACTCTAACTTTTTCAATCTTCACGCAATACATGAGCGTGAGCCATGGATATAGCACTATAGGTGGAATAGAATGGTGGTTGTGGAGAAGACAAAAGGGAGAAGATAGTCTCACATCAACTAGGCGTATGAGATGCCCATCAATAGATATCAATGTGAGTGAGTAGGGATTGCCATGCAACGGATGCACTAGAGCTATAAGTATATGAAAGCTCAAAAAGAAACTAAGTGGGTGTGCATCCAACTTGCTTGCTCATGAAGACCTAGGGCAATTTGAGGAAGCCCATCATTGGAATATACAAGCCAGGTTCTTTAATGAAAGATTCCCACTAGTATATGAAAGTGATAACATGAGAGACTCTCTACTATGAAGATCATGGTGCTACTTTGAAGCACAAGTGTTGTAAAAGGATAGTAACATTGTCCCTTCTCTCTTTTTCTCTCATTTTTTTATTTTTTTATATATTTTTATGACCTTTCTTTTTATATGGCCTTTCTCTTTTTTTGGGCTTCTTTGGCCTCTTTTTTTAATTTTATTTTTATTTTTCGTCCGGAGTCTCATCCCGACTTGTGGGGGAATCATAGTCTCCATCATTCTTTCCTCACTGGGACAATGCTCTAATAATGATGATCGTCACACTTTTATTTTTCGTACAACTCAACAATTACAACTCGATACTTAGAACAAAATATGACTCTATATGAATGCCTCCGGCGGTGTACCGGGATATGCAATATGACAATGGTGGAGTGTGTCATAATAAACGGAACGGTGGAAAGTTGCATGGCAATATATCTCGGAATGGCTATGGAAATGCCATAATAGGTAGGTATGGTGGCTGTTTTGAGGAAGGTATATGGTAGGTGTATGATACCGGCGAAAGGTGCGCGGTATTAGAGAGGCTAGCAAAGGTGGAAGGGTGAGAGTGCGTATAATCCATGGACTCAACATTAGTCATAAAGAACTCATATACTTATTGAAAAATCTAGAAGTTATCAAAGCAAAGTACTACGTGCATGCTCCTAGGGGGATAGATTGGTAGGAAAAGACCATCGCTCGTCCCCGACCGCCACTCATAAGGAAGACAATCAATAAATAAATCATGCTCCGACTTCATCACATAACGGTTCACCATACGTGCATGCTACGGGAATCACAAACTTTAACACAAGTATTCTTTAAATTCACAACTACTAAACTAGCATAACTCTAATATTATCACCTCCATATCTCAAGATCGAACCCAAAGCTAAGCACTTCTCCCATGGCAAGAACTACCAATCTAGTTGGCCAAACCAAACGGATAATTCGAAGAGACTTGCAAAGATAACCAATCATACATAAAAGAATTCAGAGAAGATTCAAATATTATTCATAGATAGACTTGATCATAAACCCACAATTCATCGGTCTCAACAAACACACCGCAAAAAGAAGATTACATCGAATAGATCTCCACAAGAGAGGGGGAGAACTTTGTATTGAGATTCAAAGAGAGAGAAGAAGCCATCTAGCTACTAACTATGGACCCGAAGGTCTGAGGTAAACTACTCACACTTCATCGGAGAGGCTATGATGATGTAGAAGCCCTACGTGATGATGGCCCTCTTCCGGCGGAGCTCCGGAATAGGCCCCAAGATGGGATCTCGTGGATACAGAAAGTTGCAGCGGTGGAATTAGGTTTTTGGCTCCTGTTCTGATCGTTTGGGGGTACGTGTGTATATATAGGAGGAAGAAGTACGCCAGAGGAGCAACGAGGGGCCCACGAGGCAGGGGGCGCGCCCTAGGG